>NC_090223.1:53050424-53351674 GCF_024489055.1 Chanodichthys erythropterus | reverse complement strand
TACAAGTTTTTGTTCAGTTCCACTTATACCACTCATCAGCAGTTATTTAATGCATTGATCATTAGATGATTGCTTGATGTTACGAAGAATCTAAATTGATTTAGATTTATCACTTTCTACATTTTCATGGTATGTGTCTATTGTGAGTATGAAGTTGTAGCCTGTCTATTTCAGTGGCATATATGATCATTGTAACTCCATGTGCATCTTAGTGGAACAAATTACCTCTGAAGGCAGCATTATTCAACATTTGAAAGTAGTTAGGACAAGAATGGAGGGGTGGGTTGAAAAGAGTAATGAGTTAAAGCTTTTCTTGATCCTACATTAAAGACTGGGAGTGTCAACAGCCATTCCAGACTTTGGAGAAGCTCTGAGCGCTGAGCTCTTTCCCTGCGAGACAGAGACTGATCCGTCTCCAATTCTGCAATAGAGCTTGGATGGGTCTACACATAAGTCAGTATTCAGGTCTGTGGTTTGTGAGCAGTGAATTAGATATGATGTTATGGATGCAAGAGTTACAGCTGCGTGGCATTCTGACTAGTCAGGAGATCAATCTTCTACAGTAGCTCCATGGGATTTCACCCCAAAGTTTCCCTTGGATATATTCGTAAATCTCATTAAAAGACAACACAGCGTACATCTTGATTGCTTTGCCACTTCTGGCAAAAACATTAACTCCTGGAATAGTTTCTTGGAGGAATGTTCCAGGTTCAATAAAGATAAGCTGTAATGACAGCATCTGTGGTGTGATGTTGACTACTACTAAAAAACAAAATAATTTCAACTTCTCCCTCACATTTCTTAAAGTGATAACTTAATTTACAGTAATGCAGTAACAATAGAAGTAAAGGCTTTATTAAAACGCTATCTGTTGAGGAAAACATAATTTAAGCTTTAAAATCAGAGTAAGGTCAGGGATCTACACTTACGTTTCTTTCTCATTTCTAATTTAAAAAATTTAGGAGCACAGTCAAAAAATTAGGAGCACCATCTGATCAATGACAGAAATTAACCTGCCCATCACGAGGCAATATTCAACTTGCCGGGGCATTTTTTCTAACCTAACCTTATTACAAGTTCATAAATTCATAAATATATCTTTTATAAATTGCGTTTAGACACAATCATGAAGAAGTTAAGAATCAAATGAAATCAGTATCAACAAAATTAATCTTGGTGGCATTTAGGTATATTTACAGACTATTTAATGAGGCTCTGAAGTGCTAACAATTCATGATAACAATGTTATGAAATTAAATTGTTAAAATAAAGTTTAAATTTTAAATGATACAAATAACTGAAATGATACTTTAAAAATGAAACTAAAACCACCAGTAGGGGGGTGGCAAGTCACTGTCTTTGTCACTGAATCATTCATTCTATTGATTTGTTCAAATGGCTGATTCACTCAGGAACAAAGCAAGCGACTGTCTTTATGAATGGGTCATTGAATCATTGACTCACAAATGAAACACCAATGTTTGTTCGGATACGCAGAGCGGTATAGCTGTGATTTTGTTTGGAACTATTTTCATTGACAAAATAGAGCAAAATCTGACAATACTGTTCCTAAAATGCAGGTCATTCAATATTAACTTGATGTTTATTGAATTGTAAATCAACTCCCTTTATAATCAATAAAAAAACTGTCACTCATTTCAGTTCATCGCAATCTCACAAACATCCTTTACAATCAGGAAGAAGTTGTCTACACTGCACAATGAATCTCTTATTTAAATCGTGTCTGTTGTTTGAAAGGATTCATGAGCTTGCATAACTCAGCACTGAGCGGATTTTAACTTAAATCAACACATATGTCTGTGATTGGCTACATTGCTCAATGCTGCAAAAACACGTTCTCCCGTTCTCCAGAGTGTAAACACAAATAGGCACTGGTGCGTTTGCAAAATATGTTTGGCCAATATGCTGTTATTAGTTTCAACTGAGGGTGCACCCTCTAGCACCCCCGTAGAACTGGGCCTGATTGGGTCTGTCGTGCAGGTGCTCCTAAATACTTTTTCAGTCGCACACAGTAATTTTCAGTTGCAAATGCGACTGAAATGGTCGCACTGTAGAGCCTTGGTGTAAGGTGTAACTAATTGTCTAAGCAAGGAAACTTGATCACAGCATTAAAGCTGAAAGTATATATATATTGTTGCACAGACAGGTCTCATTCAATAAGTTGTGTGCATATGTGCACAGTTAATATTCTGGTGCAGAATAACCACTATGTTTACAACAAATGGATTTATCTATTTTTGCTCTTGTTCTAAAGTTGTTGAATCTAGATTATTAATCTAGAAAATTCTGAAGACCATACTGTTACAATGCACTGAAGTATGAAGGGGGTCCATCCATACTCTCGACTCGTCAAGTCTTAAGTTAATTCATTTTTATTTACTTTTGTTTTAATTTACTTTGATGCCATGAAAATAGCCTTTGCTGCCTCTGAAAAATAAATTTTCCAAGATTTCTGAAGCCACAGTTTTGTGTGAGAAGCGGACTGAAATATAAGTCGTTTTTCACTGATACTCTTCACCTCCGGAGAGCTGTTAACTGCTTTGACCAGGTCAATGAGCTAGTGAATTAAACTCAAGAACTGGATCAGTCAAAATGTTCATTCAAACTGGTTTTGTAAATGAATCAAGAAATTCATTGAAAAGATCTGACGAGTCTTTAACAAATCAGACATTACTACTTCTCTCACTACTTCTTAAATTCAGAAAATCCATTAATTCAGAATGTGCATTCAGAAATTCAGTAATTCAGAACTGCGGCATTACTAACGTTGTAATGATTATATAATGCATTTTTATTCTAATTGGTGTCTATTCATTATATACAAGTTGTATGTCAATGTAATACAAATTTATCAGTGAGCTCACAGCTGAGTGTTCCATATGCAAATAGCTTCAAAGCTTTCAGTAGATACTTTCTCACGGTTTACATTTATGCATTTAGCAGATGGTTTTATCCATAGTGACTTGTGTACTCACACTAGGCACAGTTGTCTTGTACCTTGCCTGGTGCGATTGTCCCCTTTCCCCACTTTCCACTTCCCTGCTGGCCTGTACTCACATTGCACTCCGGTCCGGAGCGTGCTTGCGTCATTTACAGTGTAACTTTTTGTTTTGAAGAGAACAGGAAGAAAAGAGCTTTCACTAATAGACTGCCTAATAGATAGCCACGCACCTATTTTCACTTGATTGTGCTGCACATATCAGAAGATCATTAGAGAGGCAGCTGACTTTAGAGAGGGGACACTTGACATTTGATATTCAACAGTGCTTTGATGCGCCTGCATTGACACTATTCTTTCAGAGCTGTTGTGCAGCCAAAATTATATACCAGTTATTACTGTAAAGCAGCTTTGACACAATTTGCATTGTAAAAATCACTATATAAATAAAGGTGACTTGACTTTGATGGATGAATTTGCAGCTTTTCTCGCAAACTATCTAAGTAGAATAGATGTTTGGTGTCGTAATGATGACGTAGTAGTAGCTGTTCTGTGCTCCGGTGCAGTTAGCGCTCACACTAAATGTGTACCACGCTCTCCACCTCTTCCAAGCAGGCCAGTTAAGGTTAAGCAAAAAAAAAATAAAATTCTGGGCATGGTACGGGGCGTTCACGCTATTCAAACAAACCAGGCTTTGGGGGTCAAACATGCTTGGGCACGGTTCAGATTGCCTAGTGTGAATACACCCTTACAAAAGAGGAACAGAAGCAATTCATCAAAGAGCCAACACTATTCGAATGATGACAGAGTTTTCATTTTTGAACAGTTGCTTTAAATTGAGCATAGAGCAGTCCTCTCAACACTAATGGTAATGTTGTAGTCTTTGAGACAGGACTCAGTCATGAGTCTGTTTAGAGTCCAAGATCATATTTTCATGTACTCCTGCTTTTGGTCTCAGTCTTGACTCAGAGTTCGGTCTGAAGTACTGCATAACTGAGGATACGTTTTGTGGTCCGCAACAATTTGTGCATATGATTCGCTCTGTGCTGTTGTGTCTCTGGACCCATGCGCACTATGTGTGTGCTGGTTCATGTGTTACCCCAAAGGAGGGCGTTTTCAGATGTGTAGATCGTTTGCTTTGTTCTGAAACAGGGACTTAATTTGTTACAGTGTTGCAATTTATTCTTGGTTTGGTTTGCTTTCACAACATTTTGAAGCATAACAAAATGTTTAAATGCAAGTCACATGTGAGTAAAACTGTCCACTTATTGGTTAGAGGTTCCTCTGTGTCATCAAGATGGACTGACAATTACTTAGAATCAAACACTGCTGTTTTTTTTTTTTGTTTTATCAACACGTTCCCCATAATGAATTATGATACTGCTTGGTTTGTTAGTCCAATGGTCAGATTGCTTTCTCACCTCAACCAAACTGCCCCAGAGTTGGATTTCAGTCATTTCAGTCACAGGCGGTATTAGAGCGATTGTTTTGGTGCAGTTCCGAGCATGATTGCCGTGTTCATATATGCCTAAAGAAACCGAACTAAGGGGGAAAATGCACCAGGTTCTGTAACAAATACTTCACACGAGCCACGTGTTAAAATGGCATTACACTGTCTGAATCGTTCAGACCCTCTTCAGGTCTCTGACTTGACTCAACCTACTTGGGTCTCGGCCTGAACTCTGACTTGAATAACCTGGTTTCGATTACAACACTGACTAGTGTTGAACAATATAGCCTATATGTTATTTGAGAACTTATAATACGACTGTATTATTTATGCCCCTTGTTTTAAAAGAAAATATGCTGAAGAAACAAGAAAAAACAATACATAAGACATTTTGGAATGAAGAACTCTGTATATGTGTTGTACATGATGTCTAAATATGGTGTAAGTATGGACTAACTATTTGTAAAGCGCTGTACTGTGTGCTTTGTTGCTGGGTGATGTCATACTGAAACAGCTGGGTCTGCATCAGCACAGTTGCTATGAGACTGATGTCATAGAGGTCTTTATTTCTTTTCTATTCCAAGCTCTACATTATTAGGGAGCTTGTCTAAATCAAAAAATATAAAAACAATCCAGCAATTGCTATCTTTATTGGCAGATCATGTGTTCAGTTTAACATAATTTTAGTTGTGTTAACACTTGGCAGGTTTGGTTAGATTAAGACAAATCTGGTGCAATTGCTTTGTTATTGCGGTTCATTTGAATAAGTGTGAACACTGCCATCCGAACCCACACTGTAAAAAAAATCCCAGTAAAATTTACGGTAAAAAAACGGCAGCTGTGGTTGCCAGAACTTTACCGTAAAAAACACAGTAGCAACGTAAAAAAAAAATCTGTTAAATTTACGGTAAAATAACGTGTTTCATTAACTGATATAATGTTAATTTACCAACCTAATGAAGTACTAATATCTGTTTATACCTTTATAATACACTGACAGTCACCAAACACAGTGGTGATGAGAGTCACATGATGAATCAAAGTTCATCACAAGCAGATTTTCCACAAGCTGAGAAGCACAACACTAACATATAGAAGGTGCACACAGTGTCATTCACACACACAATCATGGTAACATGCATGAAATTTTAAAAATGCAATAAACATTAATTTAACAACATTAGATGTAACATAAAACCCAAATGAACATAACTGATTAGAAAAAAACGAGAAAACCTAAGAAGAAACAGTTATTTCAACGAAAATATATCAAATGTGAAGTGTCACGCAGGGAATTGTGGGAATGTCAATTTACGTTTTTTCACTGTAAATTTTACAATTAATTGTTTTTTTTTTTTCACTTACAAAAACGGGTAAAAGGGTATTTTACCGTTAAAATTATATTAAACGTACCGTTAGATCTATTACAGTTATTTACCGTATATAGTACAGAAACTTTCTGTAAACCAATTGACAGTTTTTCACCGCAGCATTTTTACAGTCTTTTACTGTTAAAATCACGGTAATTTTTTACAATGCAGGAGCGCAACAAATAAGCAGACCGTGACCACCGAAAAGATGAGTTTCGGTCTGCTTTCAAACAAACTATGGTGAAGTGCAACTGAAATATGAATGCAATACGTCACAAGATGCGACACCAAAAAGGACAGAATACTCAAGCATACCTGTTTTTCCTCATAGTCGTGATGTTACCCATCACAGTTCGGTACAGGCATCAGACCTGTGTCTCCTCACAGCAGATCTTTGTTTGTTTGTATGACGGAGAGATTCCTGCCACTGTTTTGACTCCTTTTCACATTTTATAAGCTCTTCACGAGTTGTCAGCTTCATCATATACCATGGTGGAGTCTTGGGTGTTCAATAATTCCGTCGCAAAATATACGTCATAAAACATAAGATTTTTTCTTCAAATGTTTAGGTTCAGTGTTAAAAGTTACTGTGTCAACACTAAGCAATCTAGGACTAAATGTATAATTTTCTTTTTCGGTCTGGACCAAAAGAACCAAGAGAACTGAACTACAATTGTGAACACACCCTTAAAGGCTTAATTCATCCAAAAATGTAAATTCTGTCATTAATTACTCACCCACCTGTCGTTCAACACCTGTAAGACCTTTGTTCATCTTCAGAACACAAATTAAATTGTATGTAAAACAAGACACGTTTTGATGTCAAATTTCCAGTGGATGTAGAATTAGCCAGTCAAATTAAAGATCATATTCAGAGTGTAGAACACCGTATAGCCAAAGATGAGAATCAATAGATGAGTTTGCAAAAAATGATTTGTTGTTGTGTTTTTTAATTGCATAGATTTTAAAGTGTGCTGTAGTAATGCATGGAGAGAAGCTCACTGTTTGCCTTTGTGACCTGAACTGGGCCAACAAGCAGCTTGTATGACCTGGCCTCTGAGGGGCCTTCCTCCAAAGACTGGCTCGGCTTCAATGGGGAGCCTCAGGCTCTGTGTTTGTGCTAATAAGAACATACCTGGCAGCTTCAGACAGTAGGGCACTTTGCTGGGATCACTCCTAAGTGCTTTTGGCGCTTGGCTGTTTGTCTGGGGCTGAGGTCGGACCTCTGCTGTGCTCTACCTATTGGCTGGTGCTCTTGAAGCCATGGGGGGCGGAAAAGACTCTTCCGGAACAAGCGAGGTGGATGATGGGGTCACCGACCTTGGCTTGCAGCTGAGGAGGGGAAAAAGTGCACAAGAGATGAACAATTAGGCTGTAGACTGGGCTATTTCTGGAGGCACTCTGCCCTTTTCTTTGCTAGTAACCACTGTGCAATTCCCACTAGATGCCCAAGGCGCATGCAGTAACAAGGTAATCCCCTTACATAACACCAGCCTGTAAGTGCCTGTCTTTCAATTAGTTTTGGGGAGGCCTCTAAAAATAAAGAGCTGCAATGACTTGTGACGTCAGAAGGTTAGGAGTGACTGGGGCGATGGGTAACCCAAATTAATAGTGATTTGACTGGAGGTTAGCAGAGCACTCTATTTTTAGGCCCTTCAAAGGTTGAAAACACCACTGCAGAGGCCCTGTATGTACTTGTCCAAAGCTTAGTAGACCTAGTGCATCATAATGTCATGTGCTCCAGATCATGAAAGCGTAACGGCCTGGTTGATATTTGAAAAGGAGCAACTAATGACTGAAATCTCTTTAGGAGCCTGCAGGGAGCTTGTGGTGAACACAGTACGGCGTCACACCATAGTTAGACCTCATCTGTTAGAGCAAAGGTTACCGCAGCATTGTTTGAGAAAGTGTTTGATTGTAACTGTTTCCTGCATTCATACTAATGTAGTTTTATTGGGGAATTCTGGAGGAAACACATGACGTTCACACCCACACATGAACGTTGTCACCATTTATTTACACCCTCAAGTCATCTCAAAACCATATGACTCACTTTGACCAAAATGTAAGCCTAACTATGGATGGGAATCAACAATTTGAGTTGTTGATTCTGGTGCTGATCCCAAGTCCTCCAATAAATTGATTCAGAAATGTTTTTATTATTATTATTCACTTGGAAAAAAATACATAAGAGTCGTACATAAATTGGATTTACTCTGTATTCTGCTGAAGCTCTGAAATGGACTACAAAATGATAGGGCCAAATGGCATTGGTTCTTGTCACCAAGCTTCATAATTTGATTTAAGAATTGCAGTGAAGGAGAAGATTTTCAGTGAATACATTTTTATTTTGATCTCTCTACAAAGAGTTGGAATATTGCATTTTTATATACATTTATTGTGCTTTATACACATGAGCTGTCCTTTGTCTGCCTAAATGAGGGCAGTGCAAACTTTTTAGACTGCCATGATCATATACATGAGACACCAACTGAGGATGGGCTCAGCTGTTTTTACTGGACCACTCACAGGTGGATTATATGAGGCAGAGATTTTCCTTGCGACACATTTATCTGCCTGCTGAGCTGAAAATGCACTCCTGCCAAATAGCTTTGTATATATTAAATGATGACCATAAAAAACTTGGATATTTTAGAAGTCTCAGCTGTGAAATACTGGGCATGTGAATACTTTACATTAATATTAGTGACTAATGTTTTGCCTTATTGTGGTTAGTACGTACACCTGTTGTGTAATTAAATTGTATTGGATATAAAGATTTTTATTATTGTAGAAAGACATAAAACCTCAAAAGAATCAAAATGTTGAGTTAAGAAGGAAAAATTGAGGTGCTTAAAAGCAGGGCCTCTTTTTTGTTCATGGCAAGAGACCAAGGAGACGCTATTCAAACCTCTTTTACGTCTGTGGCAGGAAATCTAATAAAACAAAGAGTGAGCGGCAGAGGTGATTTACCAATCTGTCTTGACATCAGAGCTGAAATAAAGCAGAGCTGCTGGAAATAGGTTGGTTTGAGGGAGTAAGAGGGTAGAGCTGTTACTCACATGGCACATCTGACAGGTTCACAGAGTGGTTTAACACACAGCCATCCATGAAGATATTTACCATGCAACGGCAGAAATGTGCCAACTGCAAAGATGAATTTGTAGATCAGTTGGCAGGACTACTTTACAGAGCGGAAATGAACTTAAAGGGTTAGTTCAACCAAAAATGAAAATTCTGTCATTTATTACTTATCTTCATGCAGTTCCACAGCCGTAAGACCTTTGTTAATCTTCGGAACACAAATTTTAGTTGAAATCCGATGGCTCCGTGAGGCCTCCATAGGGAGCAATGACATTTCCTCTCTCAAGATCCATAAAGGTACTAAAAACATATTTAAATCACTTCATGTGAGTACAGTGGTTCAATATTAATATTATAAAGTGATGAAAATATTTTTGGTGCACCAAAAAAAAAAAAAAAAAAAAAAAAGACTTATTTAGTGATGGCTGATTTCAAAACACTGCTTTATGAATCAGTGTATCGAATCATGATTCAGATCGCGTGTCAAACTGCCAACGGCTGAAATCACATGACTTTGGCGCTCCGAATAGCAGATTCGATACACTGATTCTTTGCGCTCCGATGCTTCCTGAAGCAGTGTTTTGAAATCAGCCATCACTTTATAAGTCATTATTTTGGGGGGGATTTTGGCGCACCAAAAATATTTTCATCGCTTTATAATATTAATATTGAACCACTGTACTCACATGAAGTGATTTAAATATGTTTTTAGTACCTTTATGGATCTTGAGAGAGGAAATGTCATTGCTCCTTATGAAGGCCTCACGGAGCCATCGGATTTCAACTAAAATATCTTAATTTGTGTTCCGAAGATTAATGATAACCTTACGGGTGTGGAACGGCATGAGGGTGAGTAATAAATGACAGAATTTTCATTTTTGGGCGAACTAACCCTTTAAGGGGTGCAATTAAAAAATGTTACATTTATTTTTGTGGTTGTCTGAAATTCACCATAAAAAAATAAATAAAATACTGTGACAATGTTTCAGGTATTACTGGATGGCATATTGGTGCCTGTATATTTCACAACCTATAACTAACTAGTGATGCCCGGTTTGCCAACAAATTGTTCTTTTTAGTCAACTCAGACTCTAAATAAGCCAGTATACATTCTATGATGCCAGTTTTTGCCAACTGATTCAGAGCTCCAGTTAGTTCAACAGTACACTGAACTGAGAACAGTCTTTCGGACATGTCCGACATGCTGAGAATTGAGATCTGCTGAGGGTTTCATAAATGGGGGCAAAATGTACCTTTCTGATGTATTTTTCTGAAAAGCATGAATGATAACAAATAAAACGTACTGGAAATATAACGGTGATCCAATGAAAGTAGTTCTCGAGTCAACAGCAGTATTCATAGCAGTTCTCTCTCGAGTCAAGCGTCGGTTAATGGTCACAGCAGTTCTCGAGTAACACTGAAGGCTCTGACATGTTCACAAACAACCGATGAGCTTGTCTACAAAACATGGCCAATATTTGTTTGTATGTGGACAGGGACATGCACCCGAATACAAAACACCACCAGGATAGTACACGACACTAAAGTAATGCAATAAACATTAAATAAATAACATAAACATAACACCTTAATGTACGTTACTTTGTACATATTATTAACAACAAATATTACAGAAATAAAACTTTAAATAAAGTAGATTCATATGTGATAACACTCAGGGACTTCTGAGAATTTCTTTATACTGTTTTTTTCCCACTATAAATTATATTGTAATTCATAGTTTTCTTTCAGAAACCATAAAATTGACAGTATTTTAATGTAAAATTTATTGATAAGCCATTTACAATTTTCCACTGTATATGGCATATAACTAACATTTAACCAATTAACAGGTTCTTACTGTAGCATTTTTTTTTTTACATTTAACTTTTTTTTTCCCCCTGTAAAAATTACAATCAATATGCAGTGTAGATTACTGATATGCTACCACAGAAGGTTTTTTTTTTTTTATCGATTTGACTGACTCATCCAATCAAAATTTATAGTCACAAATATGTGCTTTGTAATATTAGTCTTCAAATATTTTAGTCTCTATTTTCAGCTATGTATTAGATCATGTGAACATAGGCTAATCTGTTTTTTCAATGAATAAGATGAAGTGCATTTAGGTTTTTCAATAACTGGACTATCAACAGTAGTCATTCCACATGGTTATTTAATTTATTTTCATTTCAAGTGATAACATTATGATAATTACAGTAATATATGATTACTCTTACTGTGATAAAATTATTGTAGTTATACTCTCCACCCATAATTATATATATATATAATTATGTATAATATTTTGGTGTGTGTGTCTGTGATTTATATGGACAAATAACCAAATGAGGCAAGTCTGTGTGAAAGGAAATGGTTAAATGCGCCAATAACCTCTGTATACAGGCCCCGTCCTCCCTCATACTCAGCGTCCTCCTTGATCTGAGTGTTCTACTCCTTCCCAGACATGAAAAGTAAACCCACTCCAAAAACAGCACCAGTACAGATCCAATCTCAATGAGCTGTAATTTAAAAAACGGTCCACTGGAAAAACAGCAATAAATTTGCAAAGCCTTCAAAGGAGCCGCCTGTGCGTTCACCTTTTTGTACATAAAACAAAAAGACTTTAGCTATTGGCTATGAAAAATATCTCACAACATGCTGGGACAGAGAGCAGGACAGAGAGAGACTATGAATTGGCATAATGGGGTAGGGGGGTGGGGGTGTTGTCTGGGGAGCTGTCAAGCGCACAGCCAGATGTTAGTCAGGCATGCATCAATGAATGCCGCGGAGAAATTGAGAGGTACCCAACAGCTATCTCTGCCTGTCAGTTTTGGGGAAGCTAACAAAAAACTGTAACGTTCCAAACTACTCGTAATTTTAAAAAGTAGTTCAGCTTAAAGCCCAAAGTATACTTCAGTTTTGACGTAAACTCTTAAAATGTGTTTGCACTCTTTTTAACTATAGAGTTGCAGGTATCTCTAACCCCCTCTCACAAACTCTCGTCAACATGGGCATCTATTGTCTCTAGTATGATGATGTTCTGTCTCTACAGTTTCTTTTGTGACAGTGAAACAATGGTCCAGGCTGGTATTGCCACCTTGTGGACCAGCTAATTAAGGCACATATGCGAGCTGAGCGTACAGTACGCATGGTAAGAAAAGTCGAGCTGTATGCGCAATACTATGCTGATGATGAAATAAATGTCAGGCACACTGTATGCATTCCCTAGCATTCATGTGAAAACTGAACTTGAGGCTTAAGTCAGGCTACCATTTCTAAAACTATATTTAAGGGAGCAATGTTAAACTCGTTCACCAGAGTGAATTACTTTAATTAGTTACTCCACAACACTCCAGCCTGTCCTTTACTAAAAGACCATAATGAGATGGAACAGTGGCTGACAGCAAAGGCCCTGTTTACACCTGGTATTAAGATGCATTGATCAAATCACAAGTGGTCAAGGGAGACACATTCTCGTTTACAAGTGATATTTTAATCCATCTATTTTGTCCACTTTTGACCAGATTTCTTCGAGGAGAGGGTTTATGGTTTAGTTAAATGTATGGGCCTTTTCAGATCTTTCGATCTAATGAATGAAATAAGTTTGCGCAATTTACATATGAACATGACTTGAGATGACGGAAAAAAATAAGGAGAGCATCAGCCTTTTGTTTTGACACCCGCAAGACCATGCCAAATGCAGTGAGTGCCTGTTAGAAATCAGGAATGGGAATGAGAGAACATTGTTCTTGGTATGTTTTTCGTTTTCAAACCCAACTAGGGTCTTCAGTTGACAAAGTTTAAATTTCATCTGGCTAGCGCATTTCCCATAATGTTTACGCGTTAGGTCAGTAGGCTAAGAGCAGACAGTCTTTTGTGTCTTTTTGAACACATTCGACCACATGCGCGTCTACGCTACAAAAGCAATCCAGCTACATCTGGAAGTGGTCAAAAGTGGACGAGCTCAAAACGTTTTAGACCCCATATTTAGCGATGTCCACATGTGATCTGATCTTAATACCAGGTGTAAACAGGGCCAAAGTGCTTGAACATTAGCATGCACAGAAGATGAGGATATATATAAACAAGTCTGTAGTTTCCTCTATACAGCAAAATGTAGTTGCCCTACTCAACCATGTCGTGGTGGTTTGAAGGCTCCCTTGGAAATGACTGTAATGTATCTTGTGAACCCTCCTGCTCTCCTGGAAATGAGTGTTTCTTCACCTTTGTTTGGCAAGAAGCTTCTGAGAGGATATCAATGGGAGTACAATTTCCTGTATGTATGACCGACTGCTCGGAAAGAAAGGGCCAAATTTTCCCCCTACATCAGTGCCCCTGTCGTCCAGTGAGCTATGACCCTGGCTCAGGAACTCAGAGCACTGAGCTGTGGAGACTGAGCCATTCCATCAAACCATGGCGCTTTCATGCCAGTCCAGCTTTTGCTGTTGAGTGTCCAGTACACTACAATACCAACAATTACCTAGGCTGGCTCTAAAACAATGAAGATCTGCTGGTTAGCTTTTTATACTAAATTATGCTGAAAAAAAAAAAAAAAAAACTTAAGTTCAAAATGAGAACAATAATACTAAAGCACAGCTACAGAAATGTTTTGTGTTAAGGTTTTTGAAGTTGCTTTTAAAAGACTAAGGCAAGATTCTATGATTCATGGTAAAGAAGCGCTGTCTGACAGGATGGAATGTGTACTTAAAACAGGCATATTGTAGATCTAAATTAAAATCTGCATTATAGGTGAACAGCAGTATTCTAAGGTACCTGTGCATTGTGGAAAGAAGAAGTAATGTATTAGACCTCAAATGGAATAAAATGTGGATTGTAGACACATGATACACATCACTACACCACTGATATGATCTAAACCGTATTCATGTTAAGAGAATGTTTTTAATTTCTAAAGTAAAATTATTTTTTATATTTTTGGGGGGCATACCATCAAATTCAAGGATGATTGATACCACGCTGAAGAAAAAAAAAAACACTCATAATTAAAACCTTATTAAGTAGTTCAGCATAATCTTTGATTATTATTTTTTAGAAAAAAGCAAACAGCAGGGAAGCGGATTTGTAAACGCCCATTGGGCTGCATATCTTGCAATCCATAGTAATGTTCAGGCATATTTTTGTTTTTACAGTCTTTAGCTTTATGAAAAAAACATATGGAGTAGTATTGCTACAAGACACACACACACAAAACATGTACATCAATTCTGAGGCTAAGAATTTGAGTACATGCTGACTTGGTAGCTTTATATCATCTTCCTTGATCTCTTCTGATTGTAGAAATATTGCTATAATATTAAAAGGAAGTCAAAACCCCTTAAAACAATGTTAAAACAAAGCCATCTAAGGAGTCCTGCCCTTCTATGCATCCGTGATATTTAACAGGGAAATAAGACCTGTCCACCTACAGCTGAATAAACTACTTAAGTCGATCATATACTGAGAAAGACATGATCATAGACGGGAAAACCTAAAATGCGGTAACAGAAGAAGAATTAGATAAACATAGTGTTTGAAGTCTCATGGATCATAAAAACATATAACAAAGATTGGTTTCTGTACGCACCGATTCCCTCACTTTTTGATGTAATCTTTCGACAGCTGTTACCAGATACAAAGGTGTGTCTTGGTTCTATAGTAACATCTTTTTCACCACTCTCATATTTAAGGAAGAATTCACCCCAAAATGCACCATGCAACATGTCGCCTGAGGTCATTCAATTGCTTTGTTTCTGCAATGAACTGAAATTTACATTATTCTTCACTGAATAATCTTCCCTATAGTTCTGTAATTTCATTTTCATACATGTTCAAATCATCTATGGTTCATCAGAAATTGTCCTACAGTGCATCACATAATTTTCTCAAGTGTCTTGTCAAACCATATTTTAGCCAAAAACCCAACGCTGAAAATTCAGGTGTGTAAAGTCAATTGTCTTCATATTAACAGTATGTTAGGCCCTATGTTTACAGACTTTTCTTAGAATGTAACCTTCCGCGTAACCTCTCCTTTAGTGTTTTATGGAAAAAGAAAATACAATGTATTTATGACAAAATTGATAATTTTGGATGATTTGTTCTTTATGAGATGACGTAAGCAGAATTGTTTTTACTTTGTCAATGTAAATACATTGGCTCGGGCCAGTGTTGCCAAACTGATTAGTGCAAAACAAATTCAATGCACATGTGCGGTTACAAAAATTAGGCGGCATGCGTACATTATGTGCATACTATTCTGATGACTAAATTTGCATCACTTTGCACTGTAAGTGTCTCTTCTTTTTCTTTTTTTTACATACACTTAAAAACCAAAGTATGCTTTTGGCTTTAGCAGGCAAATATTCTGATTGGAATTTGGTCAGCTGTTAACATCCTGTGACTGTTTACTCTTTGCACTTGTGTACTACCTCTATTTCAAGCCCATGCCTAGTGGACAAGATAGTGCACTCTTCAGTATGTGGAGAAACAGAGAATGCATACTAGCATACACTGAGAGCACTACAGAGTTAGAGGAACGTCATACTTTGATCTACTAATTACTGTGGAAAATTACTTGGCAAACCACAGGCCTTTTTTATCTAACAGCATTAGTAGACTTTTCCACTTTTAAAGGACCTTTATTGCACCATAAATCTGTAAAAGCACTATAAGTGGTATAGATTTGTGTACTGTTGAAGTGCCAAATGATTAGTCATTTTTATGTAAACGCAGTTGGATGCACACCTCAGAAGACAATGTGAGCTGGCTGTAGTTTGTAGTTTTTTTCTTTTCTTTTTTTTTTTTATATGAAGGGAATTAGATGTTTTTGTTTTTTTTTTGCCTAACTTCTATGTAGTTTGCAAAGATGTTTTAATATGGATATTGTCAATATTATATCTGGTGTTGGGTTCAAGCACAAATTCAAAAGAATGTTTAACTGTTATCCGTATCTTGCTTTGAAGTCCTCCCTAAGAGTTCATATCTGCACTTGCTGATGACTTTAATTACCATTCAACTGAGTAACTACAACTATAAACTGACCTCTATGGAAATGGCTCCAAGGTTTAATGAAGTTGTCACTAAAGTAACTGTCATGCCAGCTCCACTAAAAGGCTCTCCCCAGGAAGGAGGGGTGCGAGGAGCACTAGGCATGAGCCCCATGATGAGTCCGTGAGGGGGTGCTGTGGCATAAGTGCCTCTGTTTCCAGGGGGCACAGGGCACAAACATAAAGCCACCCAATAAAGGGGCATACACCCTGCTACTGTGGGAGAGGTCATAAACATTGTACCAAAGAACAGCACTAAGACATGAAAGGAGCCCAGCGCCTCTCAAATCGCCAGCTGCGGTGCTTTCATATCACCTGCTTTTGTGTTGGAATGCATTTGTGTATATTACGCCTACATATATAAACACAACTCGCTCCCACTTGCATACAAAGGCAAGCAGCAAACAAAGAGCATAAAATAACAAAGGCATCATGCAAGCCCCTTGTCAGATTTAAGATGGGACACATAGTTTAGTCTCACATGGAGTCCTCCGCCCCCCAATGCCTGTTGGTATTGCTTTGATTCTTTATTTCGCAGTGTGTCCTCTCTTGTCTCTTAACCAGCTCCCCCTGCCCTTAAGTCCAGCTGATGGGAGACTCTTTGTCCAGTAGCACCCAGGCAACAACATCAAAGGATCCAGGGTACAGCTAAAGAGACCCCCCCTTAAAAAAACTAAACAAATTAAAATCTAAAACAGTGTTCCCAAAGAGGTTGCTGGAAAGGAGCTAGGAGTGGGAAAAGAGTGATCTATAATTGGCGGGTTGAACAATTTCAAACTCAATGGAAAAAAGTTTGAACAAGATTTGAGAGCTAGAGAGAAAGGTAAAGATTTTATATAATGCACAACTTGTATGGAGTATGATTTTGCGCAAAATCCTATTTTGTGTTCCACGGAATAAAGAACGTAGGTTATTGGAACAAAGGGTGTTTAAATGATGACATAACTTTCATTTTAAGCACAGTGTTCCTTTAATGACAAGCCCCAAATTACCAAGTATAATAGAAATTTAAATCTTTGAGATTTGTATTTGCATTGATCTGTCAAGGAAGACTCTAGCATGAGTCCTCGTAAAAGACATCCTCGTCTGTTGTCCGCCCATAGGGCTGGCTTCCCGCTCTAACGCTGGCACCAGGTTGCCAACCAATGTTATGCAAGCCCTCTATTCAGTCCGACGACAGAGACGCTCCTCCATCCGGGCCCAGCTTGTAATTAAAAGTCCAGACCTCAAAGAACACAACATTTCAATCTTAATGGTAGGCTTCTTTCCAAGGCCCTAGTTTAATACTAACGCAGCACCCATAAACCAGTGATGTGGACAGAAAGGAAGAAAGATATTAAGACTACAAAGTGCTTGCGTCCCATCTCGGATTAGAGGTTCACTGTCCCTTTGTAGTACTAAGTGGTAGATGCACACAATCAAAAATAATAACTTCATTTGAGTCTCCCTTATTGTCTTGTCCCTTGCTCTATATTAAGACTGCACAACAATGTTCAAAAGCAGCGACAGGAAAATGTCTGGGAGAAAATTAATGCATTTCATGTTTAGAGAGCGTGTTGTGCGATTAAGGGAAGCCCACATCAAATGGTGCGGCTTCAGAAAACCACCACTTGAAAAACAAGGCGCTTCTTCTTTGTGGAACTGTGGAGAAAAGAGGAGGTGTTGTTTTTAAAGAGCACCAAGCCCATGTTAACAGTTTCCTGGAGCGATATGAGTCAGGAGACATATACAAAACAGAGACTTGTTGAATAAAGAGTAAGCATGCAAATGGACGTTTGCTCAAGGAGTTAACTCCTTGTAACGAAGCCATCAGCAACTTCAAACAACATAAACAGATCCCAAAACAAAACTTCAACCAACTGTACAGTGTGGCTTGCAGTGGCTTAAAGATAAATAGGTACCTTGCCGTCAGACACTTAATGCTATAAAGTGTATTCTGGTGACAGCAGTTTTTGACAGTGTATATCACTACTACATCTGCATGGCCAGGTGAGGACAGGTCCTGAATCTTCACATATCCGTATTGTAGCTACATGTGTTAGGTTGTTTACTTTGTTTTTGACTGGTGGAATTTCATGAATCAGACCACAACTTAGCCTAAATTATTAGCATGCTGTTTTTAATCCACAACTGCACACACTTTACTATTAAATAAATGTGCTAATACACATGTACACACTTAATGGGCCTCTGATGGCTCTTTAGGTGAGGGGATGACAAGTTTATTTTTAGAGGCCTAATCATGGAAATCTACTCATTAAACTTTAAACTTCAATATCACATCAACCACATCAGAAGAGAACCCAGGTCAGGAATGGTCACACAGAGGCTTTGGATAATGATCAAGCTCAAAGAAAGAGAGGTGGGTGGGGAAAGAGACTGTGAAAGGGAAAGGGTAAGGGATAATAGAAAAGATACGACTTGAGAGAGGAGGAGTTGGAACTACTGAGGTTTGGAGAAACTGGCCTTCTGATTGCATCGTTGCACAAATAAACAACCACTTAACGGTCTCTTCAGAATAAAGCTGTGGTGTAGGGAGAGGAAGGCTTTCATTTTGGGAAATGCTAATTTCATCCATGGGGGTATGACTTGATGTGACAGAGAATGAGAGAGGACGAATACAGACCACTTTTATCTGAAAATTCTGCCAGGTTTTTTCCACAAACGTCTGCACCCTTCAAAAACTTGAAAGATGGCATATATTTTTTTAAGCCCAACCTCAAAGTTTATCATCGCTGTGGTTCCCTCGGCAAAAACAATAGGATTTTTCCATTGGCTTTTATAATACTACAGAAAATTAGCTCTGTGACTGACAAAAGTTTATGATTCTTACACTTTTTGTTCATAAAGATAATCTTTTATGAATTTTGATGCCTAAATAATCAACCAACAGAAGTAAAACGATAAAGTGAGGCTAGGAATGAAGTACACAATGGTCACATGACCTTAACGTCACCACAAATAAGCTTACACTTGTCTTTATTCTTACATCTTTCAGTCTTTATTTAAAATATACAAAATGGAAAGTTCAAGTTAAATTACTTTGCAAGATCATGAGTATAAATGCAACAAGGTTGCTTTACAGCATAATTTTAATGTCTCAATAAAAAAATTGTATCATTGATTGATATTTTACTGCATTTCCATTACAGATTTGTGCAAAACTTTTGCGATATTTTCTAAATATTGATAAAAAAAAAACTATTGTGAAATTTTCACCTACTGTTTCTCGAATACTATGTATTCAGACATACTACTCTTTGGGCATATTGTTTATTGCATGCTATATAGTAGGGAAGTATTCAATTTTGGATGTAGCACTGGTGACTCCTGTTTAAATGAGTTGTGCTTGTGTCTATTTAAGGGCGGATCATGTACAAAGGTGACTTGACTTATTGTTATTAGAAGAAAGGATGCTTACATGAGAAATACGAAGAGCTACAAAGCTACATAATCGACATTAGGTCGCAATAGGAAGTTATTACAAACACTGAAAATGTGATTTTTGAGCAAAACATGGTATTAGTCATGAACTGTCATGTGCAGTTTTTTTAAAAACTCAGAAATAAACTAATGGTGCGTGGTGACATTCATAAAAAAAAAAACAAAAAAAAAAAACATGCATTCAGTTGATGACAAATAATATAGTAGAGGCAGGGATATAAAGACCAGACCGGCAAATCGCACACTGGGTATAAGTGATGTATTTTACATTGTAGAATGAAAGTTCTGCTCCAGGATCAACAAGGATGTTTACTGTGTTCTAGTGTGCAAAATCATGGTAAGCATCTGGGGACAGTGTCATGGTCAGGGATCCACTTTGATGAAAGTAATTATTCTAGTAGTTCAGCTGAATGGTGGAAGATAAGAAACAAAACCCATGGCACTTTTGGCCACATCTTTGTCCTCTAGTTATCTTACTCGCATATCAACACTGCCCAAAGCAAGAAGTAGGACCTCATTGGACAAACCAGATATGTTAGTTCTATTTTTGGCCAAGTTGATCAAAGCTCTCTATTATCCAACTCTCCTATATCAAACACTGATGAGGTCACAGGCATCGGAAATGAGCATGAATGATCCACATTCCCTTTGGGCAGCTTGAAATAAGAAGGCCAATTATCTTTTGTAGAGGAGGTTTCATTTCATGAGAGATTCCAATTCTCAGGATGCTGCTGTGCACCTGCTCATTGAACTGTATTAAATTCTTTGACAATTTCCCGTGAGTAACCTTCACTCTTTGCCTACTGTACATTGCTCAAGCCCTTCATATGGAATGACCAACATTCCTTTTCAGTTCGAAGTATGTTCATGTAATTCTTTACTACTATCTACAGATTTCAGAGTTAACATTACCTTAACATTTTAAATGTTATGAAAAATCACCCCACTATTAAAAAAAAAAAAAGCCATCTGGAAAAGACACTTACTTAAACCTCTTATTTAAAAATCACCTTCAATCCTAAATGCAAACCCATATCGGACAATGTAATTTAAAGTTGTACCTGTCTGGCTCAACATTAAATTCAAAGCCTACAGATGAATGACAATGAGTGTCTCATTTCATGCAACGGATACAATGAATGTTCACAGATGAATGAAACAGGCTCTCATGAAGACCACCCACATAGAGAGCAGCAACATGACACTGACAGCCTTCTATGGCATATACAGAGACACTCTAGGGAATGAGGGATTTTGTCCATGGCTTTGATGTCTACACGCTTTGTATTGTCCAATGCAAACCTTTACATCCATGCACTGGCATTCATGCTCATGTCCATATGCAGAGGATGGCATTTTGTATTATTCATGTGGCAGCCTTGCGCGTGTCTGCAAAGAAGCGATTCTGGCGTCTAATGATCCTGATAATGACAAGAGAACAAAGAGAGGAATGTTGGGCTAAAAATAGCAGCAAAACTTTTTCCATCCCTGTTCCCCATCCCAAGTTCCAAGAGATAAACAGAGCTGACAAAGTTTACAGAGGCATGTTATGGCAGAAAATAAAGTCCCTTCCCACTTATTATTGCAAGTGGTCTATAGTCTCATTCAGACTGTCAGTCCAATTCCGATCTGATTAGAGTCTGATCATATTTAGTAAAATAAGAATGGTAAAATAAAATTAAATGTGATTTTTACTAATTAGTTTTGAGCTAAAATTATATGTGGTTTGAATTACAGATTTCTCATGGATTATCACTTTCTCAAGCCACGTATACTGTAAACATGTCAGACAATGTAATAGGGAACATGCTGAAAGTTGCTGCTGAAGCAAAGTGGTGTCGTTGCAAAGTGCCGGTCAAGCAGGAAATGACAATGTAATGGAGACATGGTTTGAGACCGGTGGAGATGACAGCATGGAATAAAGCCATGCATACCAGACTCCTACATTGTTGTAAATAAGACAACATCTGTATTCCAAATCCCTTCATGTTTCTAATGTTGTTGTTTTGGGCATATGCCTACCAGCGCAATGTCATTGCCATAGAAACCGATGCAAATATTCCAGAAAACAAAAGTGTGCCACAGGACAAGCAAAGCAGATCTGAACAGTTCTGATACAGTGTGAACAGTCAATAATTTAGATCAGATTCCAATCTGATACACATATAATCAGATTTGGGCGCATGCTCGTGTGGCGACCTGCAGCAAGAACCGATTGCCCCAAGGGGACATAAAGAAAGAAAGTGTGAACATAGCTTATGAGTACGTTGTCTATTGTTTTCTTTCCACATACCCATAGAACAAACCATTGGAAAGTAGGCTACTCACACCTTCTTAATTTTTCTGTATAATTCTAATTTGAGTAGAAAGGATTTCTTAGATAATGCTTTATCTAAGTAATGATGATAATTGATATTTTTTTGTACATTTTTGCAATGTAATCAAAGTGCCCAGAATTATCTGGGGGGCTATGCCAGCTTCCTAAACTCTTGGGTGCTTTTCTAAATTGTCAAAGTACTGATTTCTGTTATTAATAATAAATCATAAGACATGTGAAGATCATTCCACATTAAAAAGACAGGATGTCTGGAGCATTAAAAAAAAAAAAGACCAGAAAAAGGGACCCATTAGCCCAGAGAAAAAGTAGTGTTCCTAGAAAATCAGTGGGCTCTGTCCTATTGTATCATTATTATTTTTCTGCTTCATTTTTCAAGCAAAACATTAGGTCCTGATGTCAGTGTATCATTGTCATTTCAAACGTACCCTTGGAAGTGGCACACAAGTTGTGATTGAACTCAGAAAGCTGCCCTGGAGCTTTACTTTGAGGGAGAAACCACGGAACCACAGCTAATGCCTTGCAGTCCCCTGGTCTGAACTACTGTCAACAGATTTTCACTCAGTGAAATGCTTGAATATGACTGTCATACCAAATTCTCTCTCAGCAGAAGCTTTGGCACTACTGACAAAAGAGATGAGATTAAAGCAAAAAATCTAGAAACAAAATTGTGAGCTTAACAACAAGCAAAGACACAGGTAGCGCTTTTCTACCATCATGGTTTGCATGTGGGTTCCAGGCTGGCCACAGTTGTCGAACCATTCCACGCATTTCCACCGCATGGGTTCCAGGTCAGAAAAATCGTTTCAACTCTGGCCCTAAAAACATTCCAGCCTCTGTATGTCTAAATATATAAAACTGTGCATGATATACCCACCTTGTGAGATTGTGAGTAAATCAGAGGTTTCAATATCTTTCCAGCAAGAACAGAAGGGAGTAACGGCAGTTTATACAAGAGCTGCCGGTACACTATAATCACTCCCGGCACTGTGAAACTAAAACATAAGTGTTGCAAAAAAAACGGGAATTCTCAATGTTGGTTTTTACACTCTTTATAGTCATGTAAACTAAATCACGTAGCACCATTGCATCATTCCTTTATCAAGTCTGTGGAAACAAGCTTGCCTGGCTAAGAACTGGCAAAGAATGGGCTCTGGCTCCAGAATGTGAATCATTATGGTGGAAAAGAGGTAAGGGAGAGTCATATGCTTTAACATATGAACAAACATTTCTTTTGCCTTGAAGCAAAAGAATATATTTGCCCGACATCAAGCAGTGCTAGTTTGCACTGCCATAACCTTAAAGAATGTGGAGTATAGGGTGAGTCAGATGGGTTCTCTTTGGAGAAGTAACTGTTGATGAAGAAAGACAACAAAGAGACATGGCATGAAGAATAGATAATGGGCAAAAGAATAGAGCATGTCGCTGATTGATTCAAGAGTCAGGGGACACGAGAGACAAAGGGCTAAAAGGCTCCCCTGCCTGCATCCTTTGCTTTATGTAGGATGGACTTTTCAGGAGAACTTGGTCTGAAGATTCTTCTTTCATCCCTCACCACAAGCTGAAGAGACATATAAAAAATTTTGTGCCAAAGTTGCAATAGTTGTTTTTAATTCAACCAAAACCAATGTGAAAGGCCTAATTACAGAAGAGTGAGCAACCCAGCCCTGTTTTCAAATGACTGTACAGTAAGTTTGATGTTTTGTGTCCTTCATCCTGTTTTGTTTCTTTTTCTTTCCTTCATCTTGTGTGTTATAAAGAATGCCATTGACTCACTTGTGGTTTACATTTAGTCAAAGAAGTGTGTCTCCTCCTGCACCCTTATGTTTCCACCCTTTTCCTGGCTTTGATCATCATGGAGACTAAACTGTCTGTCCCATGGACTTATGCACCATGTGCTGAGTACCAATGTTGCATACACATTGCTCCGAGTAATGTGCATTGCATTTGCATGTTTACACACACACACACTCTAGGTTAAAGATTAGGTGAAATAACCTTTAACAAATCTGAAAATTATTGAATAAATATATGATTTTCCATTTATTCTGAAATAAGTTTAGATCACTACTCACACCTTACTCAGGAATCAAATGCTAAGGCATCCAGTCAGCAATGACACCATTCTTGCATTCGGCCATCTCCCCCCACTACCTTCAACATCCACGGTTGCTGAGCAGGATAACATGACCCAAATCAAAACAAAATGGTCCACATTCCTAATAAGTTCCCAATATTCCTGATGCAGTTTTTGGTTCTGTCACCATCCCAGCTGCTAACATCATTAGAGAACATTCATCCATCCGTTTTCCAAACCTCTTGTCCTAGTAGGGTCACAGGATGCTGGAGCCTCCCCAGCATCTTGGGCCGTAAAGCCATTAGAGAAATTTTTGGATTAAAACATTCTGTAACATGACTTGGGGAACGACTTTTGCCTCAATAAACTCTTAATTTACTGCTGCTTAATAGTTGGTAAGGTAGTTGTTGTAGCATGGTCATGCTGATTAAAGGATTCATATGTTATAAGTACAATTAAACAGCCAATATGCAAGCTAATAAGCAACTAGTTAAAAGTTAGAATTGTTCCCCATATTAAAGTGTTATCAAACATTATTCCACACCTCACAAGGCTCTGTGCATCCACCTGGCTTCACAACAAGTCAAACCAATCCAATTTTACCTATCAAGCTAAGGCTTCAACGCTTTCAAATTGGTCATTAGTACAGGGGTGTACAATCCTGCTCCTGGAGGGCAACTGTCCTGCAGAGTTTAGTTCTGGCCCCAGTTAAGCACACCTGAACCAATCAGGGTCTCTAGATGCACCAGAAACTTCCAGGAAGGTGTGTTGGGGCAGGAGGTTGACCCTCCAGGAGCAGGTTTGGACACCCCTCTATCACTAAAGGCAGGAACACACCAAGCCGACGGTCAACTTTGGACACAGACGCTGCCGACGTGAGCCAACCCCGCAGTCTGCTTTCGTCGCCACTAGTTAGTCGGCATCGGCTTGGTGTGTTCTGGCCTTAAGACTTCTCTCCGCTTTGTCTTGTAACAAAAGCATGCTAGTCTTATTCCTCATGACCCTCAACTCTATATTTAATTTTCAGTTTCTGTTTCTACATCTATGTTATCACTTAGGATCTCTGCATAACTCTTGAACATATTCAAAAGGATGTTTACTCATCACCTGAAGCTCAAACTCCTCTTCCGCCCCTAAGAGACTTGCTCAGAAAATCTCTATCACAGGAGATGGATGTATTATTGATGTCTTGAGGTATGTTACAACATACGTTTTACTCTAGATGACCTAAGGCTCTTCTTTATTAATCATATTACAAGAACTGTTGGGGCCTACCATAAGGATGCCAATGCAATTATTTAGATTCTCCTTCAGGCCCTGATTATCTTGAGACTAAAATACTACATCTTTCTTCTAAATGAACTACCTGCATTGTCCAACCACTACATTTTTACCATGTTAGAATGCAAGGCATAGTTGCAGTCTCATACAAAGTTGTCATTGTCTGAAAAGCCTACATTTAATTTAGTCCATCATCATCCATTACAGCCCAGCTCAGATCAGACTGTGCAAATGTCTACCTCCTATGCTATAAATCACACTGTGACTCATGTACACAAATAAACTTATTGTTACGAGTCCCTCTTTAAAAATCTAGGGGTAAGAGGCGGCAAGTAACAAAACAAAAAAAAAGTGGAGAGAATAAGAGAACCGCCGTCTCCAGGTCCCAGGGCAAGTACAATAATGCTCAAACACAAGATTCAAAAGTAACAAGATTTATTAAACAACTGATAAGAATTAACAAAAAAAAAAACTTCAGGAGGGGAGAGGCCAAAACAACAAACAAAAAGATTCTTAGAGTTAAGGGATAACTTACCGACCAAAAGAATAATTAAATAAAAATACAAACAATTCCCTTACTCCCTTTCTACATAAACAAGAGAAAATATGGCTCCCAAATAAAACAAAGGCATCCACCTCCCTACATAACTAAAAAGAAATGACTTAGAGTATCAAGACAATTAAGGCAACTGAATTGGATAACTGATGTTCACAAGTAACTCTTAAATTAACTGAAAAGCTCAATGCTGCTCAGCTTACACAAATCTTAGGGTTGGGAAAAACTTAGCTGAAACACTAGACAGCATAGGTAAACCAGTCAACTGAAGCCCACTTAATTGTTGTAAAGTTTTAAGTATACACACATTAGCTGAAACACACCACAGCTTTTTACCTGAGCACTACAAGCAAAACCAAAGTCACAAAAAGAAACCAAACAACACTGGGACCAGTAGATGGTGGTATCTCTGTCTCTCTCTCGGACTGGAAGTCTTCAGCTTCATTTATACTCCACCTAACGAGCTGCAATAGGATTCAGGTGGCACTCATGAGCCTGTCAAACAAACAGGAGGAGCAAGAGCAGCATAGAGGGAAAAAAAAGCAAACGGGGAGAAAAACAAAAGATACATAATTCATAAAATAAATTCATACGTCCCTATGGACGTAACACCCCCATCGTTAAAATCATAAACAACCAACGTTGTTTATGATTACCAGTCAACAAATCACTTTGACCTAACAATCACATATTGTCACCAAAGAGAGAGTAATCTAGGATCTGGACAATGCGTCCGCAACAATATTGTCTGATCCTTTTTTATAGCGGATATCCAGGTTGAATTCTTGAATAGCTAAAGACCACCGCATAAGGCGTTGATTTAAGTTAGACATGCGTTCAAGAAAAATTAGCGGATTATGATCGGTGTACACTACTATAGGCGTCACACTACCACCCAAGTATACTTCAAAGTGCTGTAGTGCCATCAACATTGCCAGTGCTTCCTTCTCAATAACACTGTAGTTCTGCTGACACTTTGAGAACTTTTTAGAGAAATAAGAGACAGGATGCTCTACACCGAATTGATCCTCCTGCAACAGGACTGCACCCGCTCCTGTGGCTGAGGCATCAATTTGCAATTTAAATGGGGCATCAAACTGAGGGGCTTTAAGTATAGGGGTACTACAGAGCAAATCTTTCGCGGCATTAAAAGCATGTTCACAGCTGGGTGTCCAAATAAACCTTTTTGCGGTGCTTAACAAATCTGTTAGTGATGACACAGAGGAAAAGTTTGGACAGAAAGCACGGTAATATCCGCACATTCCTAAGAACCTTCGAAGCTCACGTTTATTAGAGGGAACAGGGTACTCAAGGATAGCTGTTATCTTGGCTTCCACAGGCTTGACCATCCCCTGGCCAACTTGCTTACCCAAATAGGTGATTTTTCCTTTCGCGAACTCACTTAGCAAGGTTCAGGGTCAATGACGCATCAGCTAACCGCTGAAGTACCTCTTTGAGGTTGGATAAATGTTCTGTCCAGGTAAGTGAATGGATAACAACATCGTCCAAGTATACTTCACAGTTCTCCACATCTGACAACACTGTGTTCATTAAACGTTGGAAGGTGGCGGGAGCGTTTCGCATCCCGAAAGCCAAAACAGAATATTGCAGCAAACTGTCTGGAGTAACAAAAGCTGATATTTCTGATGCTCGCTGAGTCAAAGGCACCTGCCAGTATCCTTTAAGAAGATCCAGCTTTGTTACATACTTGGCATTACCCACCCTGTCCACACAGTCTTCCATCCTAGGAAGCGGGAAGGAATCAGCCTTAGTTACGTTGTTGACTTTGCGAAAGTCAGTGCAGAAGCGATAGGTGGAATCAGGTTTTGGTACGAGCAGGCAGGGCGAACTCCAGGGACTTTGACTCGGCACAGCAAATCCATGTTTCAACATATACTCCACTTCAGCCTTCATTATGTCACGCTTCTGAGGATTCACTCGATAGGGATGCTGCTTGATCGGAGACGCATCTCCAACATCAATGTCATGGGAACAAACTGTAGTTTTTCCTGGCACATCTGAAAATAGACTAGGGAATTCATACAGCAAGTTAGACAGTTCATTAGCTTGACTCTCATCAAGATGAGCAAGATAAGACTTTAAATTGCCTAGAATGACAGAATTCTGTAGACGTGTGGAGGAAACTTGAACTTCTCTGTTACCCAGTCCATCTTCCATGGTGTATCTTGAAACCATAGCAATGGGTTGAAGTTAGCACACGCTCAATCTCACACTTTTCACCATTTGCAGTTGTGTCACACTTTGTTTCACTGTTACACTGTGTAGTCACATACCTTTTTAGCATGTTAATATGGCACACACGGCTTTTGCGTCTGCGGTCAGGGGTGTCAATGATGTAATTTGTATCACTCACTTTCTTTTTAACTACATAGGGACCGGTAAATTTCGCCTGGAACACAGAACCAGGGATGGGTAAGAGAGCCAGAACAGAATCGCCAGGTTGGAAAGATCTGACAACAGACTTCTTATCATAGCGTGCTTTCATCTTGCTTTGTGCTGTTACAAGGTGTTGTGCTGCCACTTCACGAGCATGTTGCAGTCTCCGACGAAGAATCTGGACATAGTCAGGAATAGTCATAGGGGTCAGATGTTCAGCCAACAGTTGTTCACTTAACAATTTTAACGGTCCTCGTACCACATGACCGAAGACAAGCTCTGCTGGACTAAACCCTAGAGACTCCTGCACGGTCTCTCTCACAGCGAACAGGAGAAAGGGAAGACCTTCGTCCCAGTCTTTTCCTGTCTCAACACAGTAACTCCGCAGCATTGTTTTTAGAGTTTGGTGGAACCTCTCAATCACACCCTGCGACTCTGGATGGTAGGCACTGGATAACTGGTGACTTATGCCAAGCTCCTTCAAAATCTGTTCAAACATTCTTGACGTAAAATTGGTGCCACGATCTGTCTGAATTATCTTAGGCAAGCCGAAAGTAGAACAGAATTTGATCAGCTCTTTCACAACCGCTTTGGCTTTCAGGTTACGTAAAGGAATTGCCTCAGGGAAGCGTGTTGCAGCACACATGATAGTTACCAAATACTGATGTCCTGCCTTGGTCTTCGGTAACGGACCAACACAGTCAATGACAAGTCGTTCGAATGGCTCACTCATGACAGGTATTGGATTAAGTGGAGCAACTGGAACTCTCTGGTTCGGCTTTCCTGCAAGTTGACAAATTTTGCAAGCTTTACAAAAGGCAGACACATCAGATTTTATACCAGGCCAATAGAAGTATCGGGAAATTCGATAGAATGCCTTCGTCACGCCCAGATGACCAGACATTACATGTTCATGGGCCAGTTTTAACACATCTGTGCGATAGCCAACAGGTAAAACTATCTGTCTTACCTCCTGACAGTTCTCATCATCAATATCTGGTTTCCACCTGCGCATCAGCAGTCCATCATCCCAGAAATACAGCACTCCTGAGAAAGACATTTGCCCAAGATCTGCAGCTTTAATACTCTCAGTTAGTGTAGCGTCTTCTCGTTGCGCTTTTATCAGCTGTTCTCTGCTCACTGTCAAGGGGGTTTTGGGCTCTGAAGTGGAATCATGCTTTAGCTCTGGCTCCACAGACAGTGTACCCTCTACTGGAGTAGAGTCAGGAACTAGAAAGGAACCAGCAAGATTTACCATTTCGTTGAACTTCTGAGCTTGTGCCCGAGTCACTGCGCATGCAGGGAATGCTGACGGAAACAAAGCAGAAAGATCAGATTGCTCCTTTTCAATTGGGGTATGAGTCACCATTGGGATAGGAAAAACTTTGCCACCTGCTAAATCATTTCCTATTATTAAATCTACACCTTCCACAGGTAACTGTTTACGGACACCCAGCTTGAACGCTCCACTAACCAGATCTGACTTCAAATGAACCATATGCAGAGGCACATTAACACAGCGCATCTCAATACCTCGAACTAATACATCAAAATCAGTGTAAGTATCAGCAGAAAATGGTAAGCAACGGTCAAGAATAAAGGATTGAGCTGATCCAGTATCTCTTAGCATGACAACTGGCTTAAACTCAGCATCAGGAAAAAGGGAAACCATGCCTTCTAACATAAACGTCTGATAACTTTCCATGTCAGCTGGGCTTAGTTTTGGTAAAGACTGAGAAATTGCTACACTTTTAGTTTTCACATTCTTCTGCTTCCACAACTGACAATCTGCAATCAGATGTTCAGGACTCAAACAATAGAAACATTCTCGTTTCTCATTATTGGCAGATTTAGTTTTGCGTATACTCTTGGAAAAGTTTTCCGCTCTAACAGGGCGCATTACACGAGGCGTTACATTTGGCAGATCGACTGATCTCGGAGAAAAACTTGACTGTCGCGCTGCGGGAAAAACTGCACGATGTGTCAGCACAAACTCGTCAGCCAAAACAGCTGCGTTAGACAAACACGCGACTTTTTGTTCATTCAAGTGAACCACCAAATTCTCTGGCACACAATTCTTAAAATCCTCTAGCAAGATTAACTCCTGTAACTGTTCCAGGGTCGTTATCTTGCTAGAGGCACACCACTTATCAAAGAGGACTTTTTTCTCCCTCGCAAACTCTACATAAGATTGTCTGGCTGTTTTCTCATGTCGCCGAAATTTTTGTCGGTATGCTTCTGGGACAAGTTCATACACACGCAAAACCGCCGCTTTAATTGTGTCATAGTCAAGAGAAGACTCAATTGGCAGAGCAGAACAAACTTCTTGTGCTTTTCCTGTGAGACTACACTGTAACAGTAGAGCCCACATATCTTTTGGCCACCCTAACTTTCCTGCGACCCGCTCAAACGCAACAAAATAAGAATCGGCTTCTGCTTCTCTGAATGGTGGTACAAGTTTAATATATCTACTAGGATCAAACGGAACGTCAGAAGATGCATGACCACTCCCTCCAGCGAAAAGGCTAGCTACAGTCGATATAGGAGAGGAAATGGATTGAGTTTTAGTACGTGGTAAAGGGACTGGTTGCGCAGCCACGCGCTGAGCTTCTAGAGCTAATTTTCGCAATTTAATATCCCTATCAGCCTCCGCTTCAACAGTTCTCAATTTGATCATATGGGCTTCACACTCCTGTTTCTTTATTTCCAAATCCAACTCTTTTAACCTCACTGCTAACCTAGGGTCTTGCACAGCCATAGCGTCCGTGTCAGGTGGATCTACACTATCCCATTCTTTACCTGCTATAACTTCGAGTTGTTCTACCTCTCCACTATCATCGCTTTGCCTTGGTAAAATTCCCTCATTTACTAGCTTATCATACAGTTCTTCTTTCATGACCTGTTTGGTAGCCTCTCTGGGGACGTTAATCCTAAAGAAGTCTGCTATCATCAAAAGTTCACTCTTTTTACAGCGATTAAAAACTTCAGTGGTTGGTGCTAGCGTAAAACGAAATTAGATCAAATTTCATCATTAAATCTAACACTCTCCTCTTTCACCCAAAAAGAAAACAGCCAGCAATCTAAAGAGAGAATAAAAAAAAATAACTGCACTTACCAGAGCTGCGATGTATGCGACTAAATCCTGGATTTGAAAGTGACGTTCATACAATTGTTATGGAGCAGTGGGGGAAAAGATTCACAATTTTGTACGGAACGCTGGGCGAACAAACGAGCTTCTATTCAGAAACAGATGAGCCCCCATTTGTTACGAGTCCCTCTTTAAAAATCTAGGGGTAAGAGGCGGCAAGTAACAAAACAAAAAAAAAGTGGAGAGAATAAGAGAACCGCCGTCTCCAGGTCCCAGGGCAAGTACAATAATGCTCAAACACAAGATTCAAAAGTAACAAGATTTATTAAACAACTGATGAGAATTAACAAAAAAAAAAACTTCAGGAGGGGAGAGGCCAAAACAACAAACAAAAAGATTCTTAGATTTAAGTGATAACTTAACTACCAAAATAATTATTAAATAAAAATAAAAACAATTCCCTTACTCCCTTTCTACATAAACAAGAGAAAATATGGTTCCCAAATAAAACAAAGGCATCCACCTCCCTACATAACTAAAAAGAAATGACTTAGAGTATCAAGACAATTAAGGCAACTGAATTGGATAACTGATGTTCACAAGTAACTCTTAAATTAACTGAAAAGCTCAATGCTGCTCAGCTTACACAAATCTTAGGGTTGGGAAAAACTTAGCTGAAACACTAGACAGCATAGGTAAACCAGTCAACTGAAGCCCACTTAATTGTTGTAAAGTTTTAAGTATACACACATTAGCTGAAACACACCACAGCTTTTTACCTGAGCACTACAAGCAAAACCAAAGTCACAAAAAGAAACCAAACAACACTGGGACCAGTAGATGGTGGTATCTCTGTCTCTCTCTCGGACTGGAAGTCTTCAGCTTCATTTATACTCCACCTAACGAGCTGCAATAGGATTCAGGTGGCACTCATGAGCCTGTCAAACAAACAGGAGGAGCAAGAGCAGCATAGAGGGAAAAAAAAAGCAAACGGGGAGAAAAACAAAAGATACATAATTCATAAAATAAATTCATACGTCCCTATGGACGTAACATTATACATAGATATTCTGTAGTAACTCATTTTATTGTAGACAAAAATAGATTTGCTTTCACCATATCATTTTAAAACTGTAGCATTCCAACTTACTCCAAACTGTTCTTTACACTAGTTTTTCCAAGCTATGTTTATGCGGGAATGTGGTGAAATGTTGAATGACTCCTATTACCACTAACAGCATTTGATTAGAAAACAGCATTTGATTTGATCTAGTAAATCAAATCCAATTTTGGACTTCCAGGATGCATAGATAAGACTTGCCGGCATGCTGAAACTTTGGCAGACTGTGGAGCCTAGACCTCATTGTGGAATATTCTAATAAACCCCAACCACTACAAGACTGAGCAAGGGACAAAGACATCAAAGTAGAATTACACAGGCTGTTTGATCTCTTTCCGTTTTCCCCCTCTCTTTAACATCATGCTGTACTGTTTACACTCTGTTCCTCATTATGCTCTTCATCCATCAGACTCATTCTGACTCCATCAGGGAAAAGAACACGACTTTTAAGATGATGTCGGAAAACTTCAGTTCCAGTTTTCAAGCGTGGAGAATATTTGTGTGTAATTTGTGTTTATGTTAACAAGTGCAAGTCTCATGTGACTGATGGATTTAGATGGTTATAATTTGCTGATTTAACGCTTGTTCTTTCACTAGAATGTAATGTTTGTGCTTTCACAAATGTGAATTATGTAGATAAATAAAATGCTTTTACATAGATGCCCACTCTTCTAAGATAAAAAAAATTCAGAACCATAAAAAGGCAGCTATTAAAGCATTGGATAGCCACATATTACAAATAAAAATGCAGTTTTGGACAGCGTGCAAAGGTTTTTGCTAAGATCATCACATTCAGGTAATAAATAGAGCTCAGGTTTTGGTGGGGCTGCATTTATCAAATGTGGGATCCTGGCAGCTTTGGGATCGTTCACACAAACAACCTCTGCAGATCCTGCCAGTCTGGGTGCTAGTGAGGGAAGTCGTTATAGTGATGTAGCTCAAGCATTTTCACAGTCCAAAAAACAAAATTTGATCTCCATTTTTAATGTAGGAAGATGCCAAAATAGCTTCACCTTAAGGCCCTGATATACTTAACGCAAAAACGAAGAATGACCTGGCATGACATCATTTTGAAAAAAATCAGGCCAAGCGAAGTTTGTTTAGAATTCGTTTCAGGAATTTGAAGCAGCTTGCCGAAGTGAACTTTCAGAAAAATTGGAAATTTTAATGTTAAAATCTTCTCCGGTTTATTTTTTCTGTTCGGTCTGTCAAGGTCAGCCGTGAGTAAAAACATGAACACTCTGGAGAACTGCTTTACAGCAGAAAATGTTGTAATACTAACTGAAAGTGACACTGACACTGTATTTTCAGTTTAATACTGTAAAGTCGATTGCTTTAAAGAAATCTATTGTAAGTGCTATAGATAAATGACATGGAGTGTCAAATTGCAGAGCTGGTACAAATATCACTATTCTTAGCTTTCTTAACTGCTTTTTATTTACTGCTTTCTTTGAAACAAAATATTTATATATATTAATTTAAATTCCTCTCTTAGCAGTGTGGATGGCACCAGGATGTTCGCTATATATGTATTTAAAACCTAAGTGAAAAGCGAAAAAGAACTTTGTTGCAAGTATATTGGGGCCTTCACTGGAGTAAGGGTCTTTCGCCCCATCTGGCAGTCATAAGTGTTTCAAAGTGTGTGAGCATTTGTGTACAATGTGTTTGTATAAATGTTTGTCCAATTTCTTACCAAGGTATTGTATAGTGTGTGTGTGAGTGTATGTGAGACAGAGACACTTGTGCCCGTGGCGTCAGGGAGAGCTCGTGACTGTGCCTGTTTAACTCCGCTAACAGAACAACCATCCTCAAGTGCAATCACGCAACCCACAGATGGCCCACAGAACACAGACAACCACACAGAAACTAACAAGGAACCATAATAATCCACAACCCCACAGAATAGACACATAAACCATGGAGAATACAAACTTCTCTCAAAACAGAACAATTGTGTTGTTTTCACAGCGCTTCCCACCTGCTTCCAAGGAGTGGAAAAAGTCCTTAACATTAATTCTAGGAAGTGCATCTGAATCATCACCTGTGATAGAAGGAGTATTTAGTTTGCCACTGATAACCTGAACCTGAACTTGAACATGTCCAGTAATTTCATTACTAATTCTATAACTATTCCATGGAATTCAGTGGTTGTTGAAATTTTTATTAAATATTGAAAAATATTGAGACTAAATTTACTGTTGGACACTGAGACATTTAAATAGGTATTGGATTATGGCCTTGATGTTGATTTGGACCACCAAATATCTTATTTTATCTTATTTTAAATACCCTTCTTAACACTAAATGTGAATATTCTATGCAAATTTTGAGTTGAAAATGCAAGTCAGAGATAGAGTAGATACACTGTAAAAACAAAAAAAATATGGTTTGAAAAAAAGTTGTTACACAGTTGGTTTGGCTTACACTCTTAGTAGAACAGAAAAAAATATATATTTTATTGTTAAAAAGTTATAGGAAACTCTTTTCCTTTGTCCTGTGCATCAAGATGAAAAATCATCTGAAAGTCTGATCATTTGTACTTGCGTGAATTTTACTTTTATTTTTCTAATGGATATTTATTTCCATTCAGTGTGAAGTGACAGTTTATCAACAAATTTTTTATTTCGGGAAAGAGCCTTAAAGGATTAGCTCACTTTTAAATGAAAATTACACTGAGCTTTCCTTAATTTCCCCCATTACCCTCAAGCCATCTTAGGTATAAAATATCCATATTTAACAAGCTATGTAGTGAAATATCTTACTCTATGTTTACACTTTCTTTGTAAGTAAGAAACCCCCCTTTTATTAACCCCCTCGGAGCCGTGCGGAGTACATTTATGATGGATGGATGGATGGATGGATTTTTCAGCTCATACTCGTTTGGTAACACTTACTGCCATTATAAAGCTTGGATGTGTCAGGATATTTATTATTATTAATTATTATTAATGCATCCCAGAAAGTATAGAAGGACCATTTAACATGTTTAGTATGACCTTACCATGCAGTGTAAGTGACAGCTCTTAAAAACAAACTTTATTTAAACTTAAAATATGAAAATAATTGTAAACCATAAGTATGATTTTAAGGTGACTCATCCCTTAAACACATATATTGGGTCTTTCATTCACCCTCCCCCTCATTTATTTATTTATTTATTTATTTTTTAAGTCAGACATCAGCCTTCCTAGTATTCATCAGTCTATTCATTATAAATAATATAACAAGAAATTATAAAAGAATGCCTCTTTTATATATATATTTTTTTTTTTGTAAAAAGTGTATAGGGTCGCTAGTGACCCAAAGTATGTAATAGTGTATGTATATTTTTATTTTTATTATTTAATCTCTGATGACTCAATAGGTGCAAGAGTGCAAGGAGAGTTTCATACTATAGCCAACTGTGTTTGATCTGGGTGGCTTAAGATCCGAATATGTAATAATGATTGGCAAAACATTCATGCATTTAAGAGTTAAAGAAAACGAACTTGCTTACAAATATACTTGCACTATAAAAACTATACAACTAGTAGTTTATTGAGAGTACACTTCAAAGTGTACTTTCATAAACAAAGAAGTGGGCTAGAAGTATGTAGTTATTAAACTAATAGTATACCTATAAGTTCCCTCGTAGTAGTATATCTTACGGAGAAAAAAAAAAAAAAACTTGCTGTGCACTCAAGTTTACTACTGTTACACCTAAAGAAAAGTTTGCTTCTATGAACTAAAAAGTGGGCCATCTTAGTCCCATAAAGTATTGAAATAGTACACTTACAAGTACAAGTATACTACTAGAACATTGATACTACTAGTACATTGAGTTTAGTATACTAATATTGGAAAATATATATAAACTTTACTTAAGTTTACTATTATGCTTTTCTGAATATTACCTTTCATGCAATGTGTCATGTAGCTGTCTGTAAACGATGTAAATAAACGAACAATATCTATATTGACCCGCCCTCAAACGCTGTAGCTGGTTCGTGTTACAACGAACCAGTCGAGAAGATGCTGTTTTCTGCTCTGCAAAAGCAAATTCTCTTTGTAAAATTACCATTGCGATATGATACGACATTTTCAAGATTTCTTCTCAAATCTCCATGAGGTCCAACTTGCTCCTCAGAATCACAGCCTGTAAGTACGATTAATTATTGATGTATATATTTTGTACTGGGTGTTCAAAATATGTAGTTTTGTGTTTTATATTGTGTAGATCTCTAACTTTATTACTTTGTTACTGAAATACTTCTGCAAATCATCTGTGGCTTATTATTACCTAAAATTGTGTCCATTAATGCAGAATGTCTGTCGTTCCTACAACTCTGAGTAATGATAAAGGATGGAGCAAGATTTGTTTTACAAACTAACGTATGCACTGTTATTGATACTGTTACAGTGATACGATATGATACAGTTCCCACATGCGCACCACAATAAATTAAAAATATACACATCAGTTTGTTGATGGACATACACTTGTTAATGCTGATGTAGAGGAATTACAGTTGCAACATCTCATCATGAATGTAAAACTGAATAGTGTATCACTGAGAAACGTCCTGCTCAAGTTGTCCTTGCGATGGAGGTCCAGGTTGAATCGCTAGTTCTTCCAATATTTCATCATCGGACTTTCAGTCGGATTGATATGGTAAAGTCGACGCCATTGTTACTGTCTTTACAGCGTGTACAATCGCTGAACTCCGGGAGCCTCCAGAGTAGAACTGAAGTTTTGTTATGGTAATGGGAGTTTCGCATCCGACAGGCACTGTAAGCGTCTGACCAATCAGAGCAGAGCAGTCTCGTGGAAAGGAGAGATTTAGAGAGACTGAAGCATCGGAGTTGTTTGAGAATCATTGAAAAATGTGGTTTTGTGCAATTTATATTATAAGAAAATGAAAGCGTTTTTTGACCTTTGATGCATGTAAACGTTGTTGGAGACCTACAAAACAAAATTAAGAACTTTTAAAATAGCATAATAGGGGAACTTTAATAAAATAAAGTATACTTCTTTTTTGTAAGAGATATGTCATTTGCCATAGCCGAAAACCATTTACAAATAGTCACAGAGGATGACCACTTCAGTCACCCAAGATGGATGTTAATATCTGGTGAAGCAGGATTTAGATGTGGGAACACATCTACCTTCTTTGGGTTCCTCAGAATGAGTGGGTAACATAAATTCAGGGCTGATTTCTGTGAGGAACATATAAGCAAGACGTGATGTTTGCATTAGAAAGCAGTAGCTTCTAACCATACTTTATAAAGAGGGCACATGTCAGTTCTTAACTGAGGAGTAAAAGGCAATAACAGTAATCTCTCTTAAAGCTTTTATCACATTATACCGTTTGCCCAACATTGTAACAGCCATTACGTTTTCATTATTTCAAAGTCTTTTTCATTTATATCTGCATTCCTATCAATCTGCCTGCAGACCTTTAAAATATGAGAGGCTGCCTGTGGCATCAGAGATGCATGTGATCTTTCCAAGTTGTTTCCTTTGCTTTGATGAAACCAACACTGCTTGAAAATCAATGGAGTGGCTCTGAGAGTGAGAGGTCAGAGTAAGTGCTCTTGTGTTGTTGCAGTCACAGTGGTGTGATGGGAGCATGTAATGTGGCCCCTCACTTCAAAGGCCCAAAGAAAATACATAAATACAGAGCCATTAGGCGGATTGTTTTCTTAACTTAACATTTCAAACACATTGTCCACGATCATGTGTTGAATCTCCCCTCTACATTGCCTATGTTAATGTTGTTTTTTTAAAGTGTTGGGGCAGTCCATGGCACTGCATGCTGTTGGTGGATCCGTAACATCCTCAACAAAGGGGCACAAGAAAAAAGGTGTATCTGAAAAAAAATACAGAAAGAACAACAGCCTTTAATTTAATTGTCCACCAAACAGTAAAGGCCTGAATATTGTTCATTTTCTGCATTCAGCATTCCCTTCAAAGCTTGTGAATGGACATGTCTGGTGCATACACACTACCTAGTGGACCATTGTTTTTGAGCACTTAATCACTAGTACATGTTCTGTTATCCACATAAAAAGTCTCAAGTAAACAGAAAAACCAGACTGCCCATGGGCAGTGTGTGCAGACATCAGTGGATTGTGCTTAAAACAAAAATAATATACCTGAAGGATTAAATACATGCCACCCAGTCTTTTAGATCAAGTGCATAACAATGAGGCCAATTATGTTGTGATTTACATGAACAAGCTGGATGAAGCCATGGACAATAACGTTAACTAGGTCTGCTAGTAGGACTTCAAAAAAATCAGACTTTTTTTTAACATGACATTCTAAAACCAGTAGTCCAGTGATCTAACTGAAATGTAACTTTTAAAGTGAATGTAAATATACTCATTGAGACTGTAACAAGGTCTGTGATAAGGAAGGAAGGAGGTGGGAACTGGCAAACAGTAATCATAGCATTAATGACTAAATAAACAAACAAGAAAATGATAGTAAAGCCGCAGCCCCTCATTGGACAACTGCCACATAAACTAAAACAAAACAACAGCATAAAGTCCAGGCCTGGTCCTCTCTCCTCTTGCACTGTCGTCACTCCTCTTTTTAACCTTCCGGAGTTCCTCCGGGGCACACGAGACCAGTGTGGCACTCACACCACCGGCCTTGCTCTGCTCCCATGGCTCTCGGCCCCAGCCTGCTTGCCACATACCCCCATCTCCCTTCACAAGTGGCCGCAACACCTGGGGGTAAGGACAGATGCGGTGAGAGAAAAGGAGACGGAAGAATGAGGAGGAACTGAGAGAGGAAAAAGGAAAAAAAATCTGTTCCCAAAATGCACTGCCATCTGGTCCTCCACCAGCTGGGAGATCTCCTCCGCGATGCCTGGCGGTGGCACTGGATACCTCTCGTGGATGGCCCTCTGACTCCTCCTGGCAACGGCTCCTCCGGCTTCGGGCACCCGGCAGCTAGTCCCCCATTTCCATGCTCCTCCCCATCATGGTGGATGGCAGCAGGCTCTGGCCTAAGGCAAATGGTGGATACTCCTCCATCCCCTCTCAGATGGCAGCTTCCCCACCACAACCAACGTGAACAGAAACGAGTTTGTCTGCCCCTGGCAAGTCACTCCAGGCCACTGCCTTGAGCATCCATGGCAGCAGACTTTGTCAGGAACCAGCAAACAGTAAATGCAACTTTAATGACCAAATAAACAAACAACAAAGTGAAAGTAAAGTGGCAGTCATCTGTGAGGGGCTGCCACTTTACTTTCACATATAAACTAAAACAAAACAACAACATAAAGTCCAGGCCTAGCCCTCTCTCATCTTGCACTGTTATCACTCCTCCTTTTATCCTTCTGGAGCTCCTCAATGGGACTCAGTGTGGTGCACAGGTGATACTCATTAGCACTTGCACCACTGGCTTTGCTCTGTTCCTATGGCTCTCTGCCCTACCCTGCTTGCCACATGCCCATCCCCCCCCCAGGGGAGTCACTGTAGCTGCAACACCTGGGGGTAAGAACAGACAAAGCAAGAGAAAATGAGACAGAAGTATGAGGAGAGATAGAGAGAGGAAAAAGGGAAAAAAAAATCTGGGTCCTGTTCCCAAAATGCACTGCCATCCTGTCCTCCACTAGCTTGGTGATCTCCTATGTGATGCCTGGTGGTGGCACTGGATACCTCTTGGTGGACGGCCTGCTGACTCCTCCACCCCCTAATGGATAGCGACGCCTCCTCTGGCTTCGGGCACCTGGGAGTGAGTCCCCTGTTCCCTGCTCTTCCCGATTATGGTGGACGGCAGTAGGCTCAGGCTTCAGGCAAATGGCAGTAACTCCTCCTTCCCCTCTCGGATGGCAGCCGCCCCTCCACAACGCAGGTGGACTGCAATGAGTTTGTCCGTCCCCCCGGCAAGTCACTCCAGCCCACCGCTTCGAGTGTCCATGGCGGCAGACTTGAACCAGCAAACAGTAATTGCAACTTTAATGACCAAATAAACAAACAACAAAGCTTAAGTAAAGCGGCAGCCCCTCACAGATGACTGCCACATAAACTAAAACAAAACAAAACAACAACATAAAGTCCAGGCCTGGTCTTGTCTCATCTTGCACTGTCATCACTCCTCCTTTTATCCTTCCAGAGCTCCTCTGGGCTGAGTCAAGACTCAAGACCGGTGTGGTGCGCAGGCGACACTTATTAGCACTCGCACCACCAGCCTCACTCTATTCCCATGGCTCTCGTCCCCGCCATGCTAGCCACAGAGAAAAAGTAGAATTTGATACTATAACTTGTAAAGGCCAATTCACACTGCACCGACAGATGATGACCAACTGCTAGAATTATCTGATTACAGACTCGGCATGTTCAATCGGCAAAAACAAGCTTCAACAGATGGCACTGATCCAGCAAAACCCGACGAAGTGCCTGTTACCGTCTGTCGATGCATTGTTTGAATTGGCCTTACAGCTACCAGCTATTCATAGTAGTTATGTTACAAGCTACTATTAAAACATAACTAATTACAAGCTGCTTCATTGTCGGATTTTCATTGCTTTGTATCAGAGGGAGTGGACATTTTAGGAGAAAAAACAATAGAGATACTGTCATTTTACTGAAAAATGCAGTCAAGATAGCTTAAAGCACTTGTTTAGTAAATTATTCCCCAACACTGCATGGAGAATGGTGGTTGGGCCTCAAACATGCACACATTCGTGGGAGAGAACGCCACAAGTCTGGAGTTCACCCAGCAAGTTGTAAATGTGGATTTTCTAGACAACATTATTAGTGTCACAGAGGAGTTTGTAAACTGTACAGCTGACACTGTGAACTCTAGATACAAGGGTGATATTCCATGTAGACAGATTACCACTTCATTACCAACAAGAACTTCAGACGGCAAATGGCTCGTCAGCATTCATTCCAGTCGGAAAACGAACCACATCAAACAGTAACCGAGGCTGTCTTTTCAACTTATTATAACTACAAATGTTTACTGGAAGGAAATCGCCTCCTTTTCCACCAATACTACAGTATATTGGTAGTAAACATGTTTACAAGTCCAAGACAGAAACAAAATCATAACATTCTCTGAAGCTATTTTTAGACATGAGAGTTGTAAACGCTTTTTTAAAAGACACATGAATCAGAGAACAATTTTAAGAAGAAAGAAGAACTTCCTCATTTTTTGAGTGGTTGGGGCATTAGAAAAGCCTTACAAACCTGCTAGACAAATGCTGGTGACCACAGTTTGGAGGTTGACCAGAGAAACATGTAAACATGATGAACCACCAGCATTGGAAGCCTATAGCATGCTAAATTTCTGGGGAAGTGTTGCTGCCCTTACTCTCTTGAGGCAGATCAATTTTGAAGTATTAGAGTATTTTCAAATGCATACACATTTTATTTGTAACACCTTGCAATAAGGTTTAATTTCTTAAGATTAGTTAAGTTAACAATGTAACTAACAATGTAAAATACTTTTAACTGTCATTAATATTATTTAATGCCACACTTATTTGCACTCATTCAGACAGAAAGGGGTAGTTATTACACAATAAATAACAACAATTAAATGTGACCTATATTAATGGGTATGTCTAGTGCTTTTTTTTAGTAAAAGCTATTAATAGATTGATCACTAATCAGGCCTATTAAATGTTCAAAATTAAACTGTCACAGAACTTTGTGTAGTTTAATCCAATACAAGATGTTTGAAGCAGAATTAATGATGAACAAGGAGACTTTTAATGGACCTAACAAAACTCCAAACACACTACATCCAACATCGATGTTGACACCACTCAGCAATGAACAGAAAGAACTGAGGGCTTAAATACACACTGAATGATAATCAACAGAACAAGGAACAGGTGCGAAACTCAATCAGAAACTGTCAGGGTTCTGTCACTTCAGTCTTGTTATTTCTTGGTTTTGTGACAGAGCTCTGACAATCCCGTTCTTGTCGTGTTTTTGTGTGAGCGTACGGTCTTGAGTGTTCTCGGGGCTGTGCGCTCTCTTGTCTGCGTGCCTTGTTTCATGTTGGGAGCGTGGCGTTCGGATCCCGGCATTCGTGTCTAGTTTGGTTTCGGTTTCGTGTCGGGATTCGGACACTCGCGCTCCCAGTCCTGTCTTTATTGTGAGCGCACGGTTTGTGTGTACCTTCACTTGCCGTGCGCACTTGTCTCATGTTTTGTGTAGCACGCGGTGATTTCCACCTGCCGCGTGCATTCATGTTGTGTTTTTGTGTTGTGTTGTGTTAGCACGCAGTCTGTGTTTCACGGGCTGCGTGCTTCCATGTTGTCTTGTTTTGTGTGAACACGTGGCTTATGAGTTTTCATAGTCACGTGTTCATGTCTCGTCTTGTGTGAAAGCACATGGCTTGTGATTTGTCTTCATTGGCCATGTGCTTGTGTCTTTGTTTTGTTTGGTGTGAGCACATGGCTTGTCATGTGTTTCTTTGTGCCATGTGCTCTCATGTCTATTGTCTTGACCCCGCCCACCTTGTTACCTCATTATTGGTTGATTTGCCCCACCTGTCCTCCCTCGTTACCTGCCTTGTTTGCTCTCCTATTTATTCTCCTTGTGTTTGCAGTCCTGTGCTGGTTCGATGTCATATTTTCCCTGGTGTTTCCGCTCAAGTCAAGTCAAGTCAAGTCAAGCCAAGCCAAGTCAAGTCGTGTCCTGTTTTTTTCAAGTCTGTTTTCCCCCACGGGGTAGTTTTTGTGGTGTTTTTTTTTTGTTTTTATTTTATTATAATAAAAGCCCATTCTTCCTGCATCATTGAGTCCTCGCTCCTTTCACCACCACCAAACCTGACAGAAACCATGTTAACAAACAAGGAACATAAAACTAAAAAGAACATGACCATGACAGACATATGATGTTAACTGTTTTCTTAATAATAGATTTTGTCCTCAAAAACAAACAAACAAAAAAAAACAACTTCAATTTAATGAAGATTTTGATGCAGATCATGGTGAAATTTAGTCTTTAGTGCATATTTTTAGTGCATTGTTTTGCCGTTTCTATGGCATTTTTGAAGCTTGCTTACCTCCCAATAGTATACCAAGTGAAATCACACATCCGGTTGCTCAGAAAGTAATAACATCCCCAAAAAGCCACATAATATGAGGCATTATTCATGTCTGTGGATTGAAGGAGTAGCATGGCAAGGGTTTGGTGATTTTTCAAAACTTTAACACTTAATATGACTAATAATAGAGATGCTCGGCTTAACAAGCACTGCTAATTGTGGACAAACCTCAAAGAAAAGTCATCAAGTGAACCACCCATGACCAAAAGCAAGTTGTTTTAGTTAGCTTAGTGAGATACCAGATTCAAAAATGAAAAGCTAACAATCATAATAGTTAAGGGAGAAACTGCTAATTTGCTAATGTGCACTCTTTAGGGATAACAAACAAGTCAGCTTAAGTTAAGCCATAGTGTTTTTTTCTCCTCAGACCCAATCAGAATGGGGCTACATGCCAACAATAATGCGATGACACCTCTCTAGAGAAGAAACAGACCCTCGCTTGCTTCAAAGAGTCCAGGAGTGCTTTCAAACATCAACTGGTAATAAAACACAACAAAGATTCATCACTTTTCCATGACATCAAAGGAATCTCCAGCATAAAGGATACCCGACTTCAAGATTTGGGAGTTCTTCTTCATTTTGTTCTTCAGAAATCCAGTTTGCTAAGCAGCTTTAGCTGTGACCTTGTTTACACTAAAGAAGATATTGTTGTGAAATTATACATTCAGGTGCACAAGGATACAAAACATGCAAAGGAATTACAGAGATCTTCTTGGAGCTGCACAAACATGTTAGTGAAATTGAAGAATTCCCGAAAGACTCTGAAATTGAAGGAGTCAGTCTGACTAAAGCATTATTTTAGGATGATGCACAGAGTTTGATTCATATCACACAATAGCAACATGGAGGTAAACAAAAGGATTGGAGATTAGAGACACATGAATTAGGTGAGAAAATCTTCCCTGTCCTCTGCAGTGTATTGACGAACAGATCCCTGTGCTCCCCCTTGAGGTCGCTCTGGGTAAATACAGTATGCAAACAAACCTTGCTGACAACAGGTACCTTTCTGCATTTATAATTAAGAAGTGTGTTCTAGGTTCTCTATGTAACAAAGTTGCCTTGTCATGTGCAGTAAAAATTAGAGCTTGCTGCATAAGTGAGGCATTTCTTGTATTTCCTGAGTGTAACATGTTATTCCTTTGCAGGTAAAGTACACTGTCAACTTATATCTTGACAGTGGTTCAAGTGCATCAACCTAGAGGGTCATATTCACACCAATAAATGATTTTAATGTTCAAATAGGGAAAGCATTTGCCTTTCAAATGTGTTATGTCTTTCAAGGTTCGCACATGTGCCTGCAAAATTACTCAAATCTCTGATAAACACCAAATTCTGAATTTACCTTGAGAAATTCAGTGCTATTACGTACATCTGGCTCTGCCTCTTTGGTTCCCACTCGCTGTTGAGAGAAACTGAAGGAATGACAAAAGCATTTTTCAAATTACAACCCTGGCCATTTACTATTTCAGGGCACACTAGTCAAACTCTTGTCAACAAGTCTACATTTTTTTTTTTTTTTTACTTTCTCCCTGCATTAAAAAGCATGCTACAGTCGTCTGAAAGTACAGAGCAAAGGAATGACCATAATTGCAGTTTGGGACAGCAGGGGAGTGCCAGCCTGGGACCTTTAATCTGCACATCTTCATTTGTCTCTCCCTGGACAGTGTGGTATATTTGTTCTCATTTAACACATGACAACAGTAATTTTCATAATGACCAAAAATACCAGTGGCGTGCTGTCTGTTCTCTCACTGTGCACTCTCAATATCCACATACAGTAGCCTGAGATGTATTAATCATTGTAATGCCTTTATAACAGAGAGGAGATACGAAAGAGGAAATTTCCAGCTGTCTGCTGATCTGCCTGTGTGATTGATACATGGTTCAAAAGCCTGTGAGGTCACAGATACCTCATAATAAAGACATTTAAGGTAAAGAATGTTGCTGATTGCACTTGCTTCCTGGCTGAATATGACAGATAGTACCGCAGCGGTCTTGTCTGGACTGTGTAGACTGATTTATCTGTAATGTTTCTAATTGAGTGAAACAAAGTAGTAATCCCAGTTGATATGGTTTTTCTGTCTCCGTTGTCTCAGTCGCGATTCCTCACTCTCAGGCAAGCTGGAACTCCTGTTATTGTACTTGGATAGACATGCAGCTCTAAAAAAAATGTGCATTGTGACGAGATAGAAATAGACCAGTGTGCAATAATAATAATAATAATAATAATAATAGTAGTAGTACAGTCATCAAAATGATGAAGTAAGAGAACTGGAAAGATGGACTCTGCGCACTCTGGTTGTATCCTGGGATGCTTTTGAACAATATTGTTGGTGCTCGTTCTGTGATATAGCATAAAGTTTAAGTACAGGCATCCTTACTTGTAATTGAATTACAAAATGCTTCAGAGCACAATTCAGAACTCAGAATTTGTTCCCTTGTGAAAAAAAAGTGTGATTTACTGTATTGAACATCCACTTGTAGTGTAATTGAAATCTCAGTCCCATTTATATTAGTCGCCTTAACGACCATGTACTTACATCAATAATTAAATAAGTACAATGTACTTATTGTGTTCATATTGTACAATGTAAAAACATGTATGTACACATTAAGAGCATTGTATCAAATGATTAATTTAAATGTAAGTACATAGTAGTTATGGCCACCTAATATAAAGTGGGACCGAAATCTTAAAAGCATATATATATATATATATATATATATATATATATATATATATATATATATATATATATATATATATATATATATATATTATATATATATATATACACGTGTAGATAATATAATATTGATGAGATGTACTTAAGCACATGTTCATGACATTTTTAACACTTAACTACATTTTAAAAAGTGCACTGTGATAATGTCAAATTAAAAGTTTTACTTTAAAGTACATTTTAAATCATTGTTTTAATAATATTATGTTGTGCTTTAAATTACACTTACTTTGGTGTGTTGGCTAAGATACTAAAGTACAAGTACAATACAATAAGTACAATTATTTTAATGGTCAACTTTAGATATTCTATTAAATATAAGTAACTTTGCAACTACATGTCAACTAACTCTCATTAGAGTATTAGTAGACCGTTATGGTTAGATGTTAGGGTTCGGGTTAGTAGAATAATTTGACATGTAGTTGCAAAGTTACTTATAGTTTGTAGAATGTCTAAAGTGAAATAAAGTGTTAACATACTTGATTATGATTTAAACTGTGGTGTGTTATTCAATATTACATCTACATTTCATATATTTAAAATGTTCTAAATTGTAATTTCATCATTACTAATAATTTCATAATAAATATATTTAAATACACAATATACAACTTTCAAGAGAGTCTGTACTTAAAGGGTTAGTTCACCCAAAAATGAAAAGAAATGCCTAATGGTTCTCCCATTCTATGGCAATTTCCTGTGAAGGTCACAAAGTTTACCATACATGCTTATGACGTGACTTTGGCACTTCAACCCACTGATTCGAAACAAAAGATTTGTAAAACTTCGAAGCTTCATGAAGCAGTGTTCTGAAATCGCCCATCACTATATATTGTTGAATAAAGTCTTTATTTTGTTTTTTTGGTGCACAAAAAGCATTCTCATCCCTTCACAACATTAAGGTTGAACCATTGTACTCACATAAACTGTTTTAAATATGTTTTTAGTAGCTTTCTGGGCATCTGAAAGTGTTAATTATCTTGCTCTCAATGCAGGCCTCACTGAGCCATCGGATTTTATCAAAAATATCTTAATTTGTGTTCTGAATATGAATGAAGGTCTTACTGGTGTGAAACAACATGAGGGTGAATAATAAATGACAGAATTTTAATTTTTTCGGCGAACTAACCCTTTAATACATTCATTTAATTTTTTATTTTAATTTTTTTTTCGTACAGGAACATAGGCAGATAAATTAAATTCTGCAAAGGAACATAGGTACCTAAATTGATTTCAGGTCAGGTCAATAATATTGATTTAAAAAAAAAAAAGATTAATATTATAAATTCAGTCTTGTCCAAACTTTTGAATGGAAGTACATAATGAACTATTTTGAACATGCAAATGTTCAGAGAATATAAAATGACCATATAGAGGCTGGAAAACAACTGCCTAACCAATGGTGTTCAGTGATGTCCTGTATTGCATCCGTGTGTGTGCATTATTCTGTATCTATTTAATCTCAGTTACACTTTACAGTTGCCTCTGCTCAAATGCACCATCAAAGTAATCTGTCAAAGGCAGAGGTCAGTGGTATTGTTGGCCATAGAACACAACTGACTTCAAAGGGCAAAGATCCTATTGCTGGTTGTTGTTCTTTTAAGGTTGCAGTCAGAGGCTTGCACAGTAAATAAAGCAGCAGCAAACAACGTTTGTGTTCATGCATGTGTGTGCATAAAGAGCGCTCTGGTTCTGTCTGGCCCAAGGAGGTCAGTGCTCACAGAGTTGCACTCAAAAGAGACTACCTTTGAATAATCAGACCCACTGACATCAAAGCAGAACAAGCCTCGGTTTAGTCTGCTCAATCTCTGCAACACAGACACTAAGCAACAACAAAAAAAAGCGTGTTACCGTATTTCGGCCTGTTGTTGTTGTTCTGGATGGCGAAACCCAAAACCATGTCAAACATAATGGAAAATATTTGAGGTCCTCTTTTATTAACCAAGAACAGCTTTGATGTTTGATGTCTTTATTTATTTTAAGAGAAGAAAGAGAAAGGGGCGACATGGCGTGTCAACGATCTTCTTTTGGAGACCAGAGACAAAAAAGACAAATAATATAAAACAAAACCAGAACTCCCTTGCTCCATATAATCAATTAAACATCATTATCAGATAAATTTGAGTGTTTTAGCAAAGATCAAAGAGCAGTAGGAAATGATCAAAGTGACAGCGTTTGTTTGAGCCGAAAGCCCCTTACTGCTACTGCCGCTCCTCCTCCTGTGTGATGCTGTCTGACTATGAGCTCCAATCAGCAAACAAAAGAAAAACAGTCAAAGGAGAAGCCGAGGCACGGACCCCTCAAAGGAAACACGGCCCTTTTATTCTTCCATTGTGTGTGCGTGATGCTGAAAGTTACATATACTTCCCGCTCAAGTGATGACTTTGTTAAACAATCATTCTGTTTGTCGCGCTAATCAGTTTCATCTGACTAAGTGATAAAATGACTAGAATGACAAAGCTGAACTTAGAGGATGCTGATGAACCTCAACAGACGCATCTATACTCTTTGGGACTGGCCAAAGGAATTTCAAACATCTCCTTTATTGTATACCATGAAAAGTCCACATGGCTCCAATATGACTACAGAGCCTCAAAGCATAGAGTCAAAGTGTAACATTCCTAACTACAAGAAGAGAGCCGTAGTTGCTGTCTTTTAAGTCTTCACCTAGAATTGACATTTCCCTGCTTCAGAGGTTATTCTTTTTATTGCTAAAGAGACTTAATGCATATATTTATGTTTCATTAAAGTATATAAAAGGACTCAATGTACGCAAAGTTCTTTTCGTTCTTTGCTGAGAAATATAAAGACGTTTGAAATACTTTTGCATCAATATACTGCTAGCGAACATCTCGACGCCGCTCCACGCTGTTGAGAGCAGCGTTTAGATAAATATGTAAATATGTGCTGCAGGTTTTCCTCTTAAGAACAAAATAAAAACACAAAATGTCAGTAGTGAGAAAATAGCAGTTAAGAAAGCATCTGATCTTAGCAACGTGGATATGTTTGCACCAGCTCTGCAATTCAGCACTCCAGTCACGTCACATTTATTTATGTAGCACTTTATATAATAGATTTCTTTAAAGCAAGCTATTTTACAGTATTAAACAAGAAAATACAATGTCAGTGTTGAATTACAACTTCAGTTGTAAGCCCCAGAGACACACCTACCTGTTACATTATTGCCACTGGCCAATGGTAGTTCAAAGGTGTCTGAGCTGTTAGAAACTCCCTCCTTCGTTTTCATCTGAAGTAAATTGGGACCTTAAAGGCACACTTAATGTAGCTATGTCTACATTAATCCAGATACATTTGAAAATGGCAAAATGGCCGCCCACACTAGCATTTCCAAGTGTTTCTAGCCCACACTGAAATGTAGGAAAACGCTAAATTTACCTTACTTCGCATTCATAAACCCTCATAAAAGCTCAACAAGATGACATAATAAAGTTATCAGGCAATTCTTCTGGCAGGATCATTTTATTTAGCAAAATATCTCACCATGATCACACCTGATGCGTCCAGCTAGGTCGCTAAAATGCAACTGCTCTCATGTTTTGCTGAAGGACAGGAAATGCGAGTTAATTTTCTGTCTTCTTTGCAGGACTGTGATATGAAGGGTGTGCAAAGTAATATATTTTAGCAATTGTGTGAAAGTGCACAGCAGATAACAGGCACAATACCGGTATAAACATTAATATCTATCATTGTCACATACCTTCATTTTAACAGTCCACACTACAACGTGAAAACGGCATTATTACACTGCAAAAAATGCTGTTCTTACTTAGAATTTTTGTCTTGCTACTAGTCCAAATATGTAAAATATCTTAGATCAAGAAGCATTTTCTTGACAAGTTAAAAAAAAAATTCTTGTTTTTAGGAAAAATAAGTCAAAATTTTCCTTAAAACAAGCAAAATAATCTTTATCCAATCTGAAAACAATATTATATATCTTATTTTTGGTTTGATATAAGATTATTTTGCTTACCCCACTGGCAGATTATTTAGCTTGTTATAAGGAAAAACTTAATTTTTACTATTTTTTTTCTGAACACAAGAAAATAATTTTTACTTGTCAAAAAAATGCTTCTTGATTTAAGAACTTTAAGATATTTTGACTAGAAACAAGACAAAAACTCTAAGTAAGAACAACATTTTTTGCAGTGTAAATTTATCCACTTTGGAGATCATTTTCAAAAAGCTTAGTTTTCGTTAATTAAAACGCAGTCTCCATGTAGACGGAAGGCCAAAACACAGAGAAAAAGATCCATTTTCAAACAAAATGTGTTAAAGATGTTTTCTCTTTAATGTATTAGTGTGGACAAGGCTTTTACATGAGAGTCTGCATGAGATCTACAGGGTGGTCAGACAAGTGTGCCAGACTTATAGGATGTTTTCTCTAAAACGTATTAGTGTGGACAAGGCTTTTACTTGAACAAAGTGTGAGGTCTGGATGAACATACCTAAAATACGCTCTTGTGCTAGTTTGGTGGTAACAAACCTCAGTAGTCAAGGGAGCAAATGAGTTACAGTAAATTCAGAAGTCTCTTACATGAAACAGGGTATGTTATCATTTAATTGTTATAAACATGTTGACTTCACATATAAAACAAATTAACTAACCTAATCATCATGATTTTCTGCAAACTGTTGCTTCCACCATGCGAGTAGTTGACCTGAAGAGCAATGTCTACATTCACTTTCACAAACCCAGAAAATTTCCTCAAGGAAGTTGTTGAAAAATGTTCACAGTTTGAGACATTGTTGAGATCTCATCTGAAACTCATGGGAGATTCTTGTGGCCTTGATCGCAGAAATAAAAAATCACTTTTGAGGCTCACTTTAGCATTAGGTGCTATGTGATAGTGGAACTTGCTGAAAACAGCTTGATTTTTTTGCGATACATGTACAAAAACAAAGTCGCTCTTATTCCGTAAGCACACGCAATTGGAAAATAAATTCAGAGGCTTTGATGCATTTCAACTTTTTGCACTGATGTCCAATAGCACATTCCAACTATCAAAGGCACAAACCACAGACCTTTTCAAGCTTGTGTTTTTTGCCACTTGAAACCCTAAATGCTTGGCAACGGCATTAAAAAGGCCTTCTTCAGTTTGCTGGCAGCAAGGAAAAAGTTTGCATTGATGTTATGTTTGAGCAAGGGTGTGGGTGAGTGCAAGAGAGTCTGCATGAGATCTACAGGGTGGTCAGTAAAGTGTGCCAGACTTATAGGATGTTTTCTCTTTAACATCCTTTAGCATACTTGAGAATTACAGCTGACATACAGTCTTTCAGCTTTCACTGACTGGACCTTTACATAGAAGTGGATGTTGAGATGAGGCTGGGATCTAGGTCTTGGCTGCATGCAGGTTGTTCTAATGCCTAATGGTTCTCCCAATCTGTGGCAATTTCCTGTGAAGGTCACAAATATGTTCAGCTGGATTTTGTGGAGTTATTTTCTATGACATTATGAGGTTGTTGCAACCATTAGAAATCTTACTGACTCTGGCTACATTTTGGCTACATTTACATATCAACTGCAAAAACACCTGTATATACATTTCACTGCAGTTTCCAGGTGAAATTAACATCCTGGAAACTGCAGTAAAGAGGCAGTAAAACATTAATAACTTTTGTTACTTTTCTGATGTAGTAAACTTGCTCGTTACTGGTACAGTATTGTCAAGTCAAGTCACCTTTATTTATATAGCACTTTTCACAATGTAGATTGTGTCAAAGCAGCTTTACATTGATAACTGGTATATATGTTCGTCTGCACAGCAGCTCTTAAAGAATAGTGTCAATGCAGGTAGATCAAAGCACTGTTGAATATCAAATGTCAAGTCAAATGTCAAGTGTCCCCAAGTAAGCAAGCCAAAGGCGACAGCGGCAAGGAACCCAAACTCCAACAGGTGACATTAGGTGGCAAACAGGTGGCAAATAGGTGTTAAAATCGAGAAAAAAAACGTGGGAGAAACCAGGCTTAGTCGTCCTCTGGTGAACAGTGCTTTGTTACGATTCGGGTTGCTATCATAAGTCTGATAGGATCGCAACATTCAAAGTATTTATTTCAGTTCCATCCAGTTAAGGATCATATTCATCACGCCGATATGGACAGTTTGTTGAGGAACTGTGGCACTGGTTGTCGTGTTGATGAGGCCTTCACAGTGGATGATCTAGTTGACTCAATCTCTGCTGATACTTCAGGGCTGCGTTGTGGTCGTGTCAAGGCGCAGGTCCTTGGTCTCACCTGGATACGACCCGGATCCGGTTGACTTGGTAAACCTCGGAATAAACTGCACTTGTGATGTGAAGCATGTATTGTGTAAGTCACAATAAAAGATCTCTAAGGCTACATTCAGACTGTCAGTCCAAAGCCGAATTTTGTGCATATCTGAATAAAATCCATTCAGATTTAACAAGTGTGAATGGCAAAAAACCTCATGAGATGCGATTTTTACAAATCCATTTTGAGCTACTTTCATGTGTGGTTTGAAATCCTATTCAAATCACATTTCTGGAAGTCTGTTTCAGTCTGACTGCTCTGATCAGATTTCGTATGGTTTACGTGAATTTCTCACGGCACATAAAATGTAAACGTCAGACCAACGCAATGCCATTGCTGTAGAAACCAGTGAAGATATTCCAGAACACAAAAGAGCGAAATGGGACACACAAATTGGATCTGAACAGTTACGATGCACAATGTGGACAGTCAATAATTTTAGATCATATTCCAATCGGATACATAAATAATCAGATTTGGACTGACAGTGTGAACATAGCCAAAGCCTCATAGAGGTAGTCTCACATTTTTGTTCACACTTTTGGTTAGGTTAAGTTTTTAGTGTAGGTATGTTAATTTCTTACACAATAGAACAGAGGTGTTGAATGCTGTTCCTGGAAGGCCACCTTCCAGCAGAGTTTAGCTCCAGCCCACACCTAATGAACCAGATAATCAAGTGAGCAGGTGAGTTGGAGCCAAACTCTGCTGGAAGGCGGCTTTCCAGGAGCAGGATTGGACATCCCTGTGATAGTAGTTTAACCTTTTAGTGCTACTCAACCAGTTCCAATTAACCTGGGTTGGGATTTTGTTTGCTTAAGCAACACAATCAAAGCACTGATGCTTCTTGGATTTTATTGTCTATATGTAATGAAAGCTCTTGTATGCTGTACTCATTGTTGCATTGTGTCAGAGCTCAATTCATGGCTTAACACAATTTTAAGAGAATCTTGCTAATGAATTTTGTTGACATGTTTAATGCTAGTTTAGGATTTAAAAACACAGACATTTGAAGGCATTTGGCATCCATCCCGTTTGAGTATTAATGTTTGTTCCTATTGCAGTAAAGCAAAAAGTTATATTAGGTAGGTGCAACGGCACTCCATGCTTGCAATATATTGGCCAGGCTTTTGCATCTGAGTTTACATACTAGCATTGATTATGTTTCCAGATTCAAACACAACATTCTGGGCCTGTTCTAAACCAGAGAAAAGGTAAAAGCCTAAATCATAGGGAATTGCACAAACTTCCTATTTTTCAGTTCAAACAGAATACAAAACTGAGAAAAACAATATTACATCTTTCACTTTGTGCCTAAGCCTGATAAAACCGTTTTTTTTTTTTTTTTTTGAGAGAGAGGCTTTGACCTGTTTCTCTTCTCATATAAAAACAAAAGCAGAGTGTGTGCTGACAGCTGCAGCTCCCGCTCCCCGTGGAGAGCTGACGGAAAGCTTTGAAGAACTTGACCTTATGGAACAATAAAACGCCACCATCAAACACTCTTCTGAGACAGGCCACTGACCCCGAGAACCGAACGCCTGCTCGAGAGTTCAGTGTGTGTGTGTGTGTGTCGTCACTAAGCTTGCATTCGAGCGCACCGTTCCATCAGTTGTATTGGTCAGTTTGCAGGTCGGGTGTACTTGCAAGACAATAGCTCCATCTACAATATCGTGAAGCATATTTTTACAAAAATATGAAATACGTGTCTGTTGAAAGGAACATGCTTTATCAACAGGTGAAAATTAAATGTTCAATAACTCGTTTTTCCACTAGGTCTAAATGAGAGCTGTTAAACATCTCAAACAGTTTTCTAGATGACTGATGCATTATGAATATGTGGAGGCTAAAGATAAATAGATACACATAGATACTCATTTGACATCTACAAAGATCATGTTAAATCAAAACTGAGATTTTATTTCTTTTAGTTTATATAGCTTTGAGGTCATTTTCATGTACTCCTAAAAGTACTAAAATGAACTTTTAATCAATATTAATATCAGACTTTCTACTTTATCTGTATAAATTACATTGTCTCCTATTTAAATAAATATGCTGGAAATATACTATTTTAAACATTGCTCAAGTATTTAAGTTATTTCAAACACATTTTTAATTCAGAGTCAGTGTTTCTGTGATACATTTGTCATTTAGCCTACATGTTTAATATGTTTAAAGGGCAGGATTGAAAGAAAGGGAATTTCAGGATAATGATATCACACAAGAAAACAAAATCAAAGTTTTAAAATAAGTTTGAATCTATTTTAAGTAATAGTGGTTTCTGTATCCATACATGTCAATGATGTACAACTTACCATGATTTACGATTCACCTTTATTTCACCTTTATTAAGTGTAGATCTAAAAGATATGCATGGCTCTGTGGAAAAATTAATTAGATATGAAATATGAATAATGAACAGTAGTCATAATACATTTATTTTTAAATACTGATGGATCTTAAAGGGTTAGTTCACCCAAAAATGAAATTTCTTCCATTAATTAGTCACCCTCATGTCGTCCCAAACCCGTAAGACCTTTGTTCATCTTCAGGACACAAATTAAGATAGTTTTGATGAAGTCCAAAGGTTTCTGAAGCACACATAGGTAGCAATGTCATTGCACCTTTTGAGACATCGTTAAAATAGTCCATGCGAAAGTGGTAAAAATGTAAAAGAAATGCTGACCTGATATGCACTTACCCTTGTTTTACTTTAATCCATGTAAAATTTGGTCTCCTAGACTGTCATCTGTCCTGATAATATCATGACAATATGCTCAGAGAAGACGATTCAATAATAAAATCTGATGATATTTCTCACTTCTCACATTTCTCACCTACTTTTTACTTGCAGTGTTACTGTGCTTTGCTTCTGTATGTTAAAATGCTATGAGAAAAGGTAACGTTGTCTTTAAAAGTCGGTTTTACCAGGTGGCTTCTCTCATCAACATTTTAGCAGTCCAGCAGGCGTGGCCCTACTCCACATGTTCATTTTTTGCTTTCTGCTCATAGAAATGCGTTGACAGTATAGATTTGAGGTCAGGGACGGGGCAAAGGTCAAGCTCCTGCTGCTGACATGAAAGCCCGTCTCAGCACACCTTGTTCTTTGTCTCTGTCGTTCGCTTCTCAGAACAGCTGTATCTTCACAATCTGGGGCTCATCGGGACAAAACAAAAGCCATGTGTTAATTACCTTTGAAGGTGTAATGATTTCAGGGCCAGGAAGATCCTTCATCTGGTTTCAGATGTAGGACTGAGAGAAGGCTGTGCTTTCATGTCTGGTTACAGTTTGACTTCTTTTATACCTGCCTGATGTGCACTTTGCCTGTGGGAAAATAGCTGAGAAACCTTTTGCACCAAAGCATGTTCTGATTACATTTGTAACAAACAGAAAGGTAGATTTTTTTGTCCTGTCAGTCAGCATATTACATAAACCTAATACGTGTTGCAGGGTCATATTTTAAATAATATGTTCAAAAGTGAAAAGCTATTGAATTTGTTTCAATCTTGCATTTTTTTTTTCTATTATACTATTTTTTTTCTGTTTGTTCTGTTACAAATTATATTATTGTCATCATAATAATTTAAGCAAATAGACAAATGCAGATTCAGGACCTGGCAGAACCAAGTGACCTGCAAATAATGCAGAATCTTAATGTTTCATCATTATAGTATCACATGACTTTGCTTTCAAAATCCTTAAAATTCATTTCCAGGTTTAAATCACAAATTTTCAATGTCAATTTACATGATATTTATATGCAGTTTAAAATTCAGTACTAATACAAAAGCTTCCCAAAGCGAACTATGGTCGAAAGTTTTGTCATTACCAATAGAGTTCAATGGGACTTACAACCATAGTTAACTAACGACGGTTTCGGGAAACGTACACCAGACCTAGAGAACAAATATGAACGTATGTGCTAAACTAAACTAACTAAAAACCAAGTGGTTGAACACATACAAAATAATAAAATATAATGCAGTGATATAAATAATTCAAACACAATGCAATTCAGTGTTTTCCAAGCCCTAAAAAAGATAACTATCAGGATTTACAGGATTTGTGCAGTGAAAAAATAGTGATAAAAAAGCTGTCATGAGGTGGTGGCTGTAATAAGTGCATGACGAATAGGAACCGAAACAGGTGCATAAGTGATCAGAAACCATGGAAACAAACAAGCAAAGGGAACACAGGCAAACAGGAACAGAACCAAACTAAAACACATTGAAACTAAACATATCCGTGACAAAGGTGTGGAGTTAATTTTACACCTGAACTTAGGAGTTTCACTTTCAGACACAAAATTTATGGGAGGGCAGTATTTAAATGAATCAAGCAATGTGATTTACTAAGGTTTGCAGCAGTCAATTTATTGTATTTGCACCATTATTTAACATCCCCAAAAAAGCATGTCTTAACCCATTTTGTGCTTGGCATGCTGTGATAGTTACTGCAGGAGGAGGAACCACAGAGAACAGAGAGTGTGTGACAGAAGGAAGAGAATTTTTCATTTATTTGGAATGCCAGAAGACATTACTGTATGTGACATGCTGACCAACAGTATACGACTGAGAGTTTGATATTGCTTATAAAGTTAAAGTTAAAAGTTAAAAACAAAGCCACCACAAATTCATATCTCCCCTGTCATTCTGCTATGCTTCTTATGTTGCAGCGCTTTCACCAGGTTCTACATTAGAACGCCTCAGTGTTAAAAAAACCCTCTCTGATTTCACCAAGAATATCTTAATTTGTGTTCTGAAGATGAAGGTCTTACAAGTGTGGAACAACAAGAGGGTGAGTAAATAATGACAGATTTTTTATTTTTAGGTGAACCTACCCTTTAAGCTCATTCAAGAACATTTGTAGCAATTTAGTTTTACAAAATAATAATTAATAATATACGGAGCCCCGCACATTACATGCAGGGAAAAAAGTAAATTGTGCACACAATTTAGTGCAATTTCGTTTTCACAATTTTTTTCCTACATGTCATGCAAAGCTCTGTAATAATAATAATCTTTACAAACAAATTTCTTGTTTAGTGAGGCACATACATGTAAGTGAATGGGATCAAATTTGGAAGGCCATAGGTCAAGCCATCAAACACTGAACTGGACTAGATCCAAAATGCACCAGTATACCACAAAGAGATCTGAGACCACATTCCTACTTATTGGACCAAAAATGATCTGAGTCCTTTTTTAGGGACAGGGACAGTGTGAATACTAAGAAAACTGGGTCCTTTTTCACTGGGTTCACCTCTCTGTCCACTTATACCCCCTTTCCTCCAGCACGAACCAGGTGCCAGTTCGGAGTTGGTTCAACTGACAAGCCTTCTAAGAACCAGTTTGCCTTTCCACAGGCTAGAGAGCAGCACAGAGCCAGGTCTTGCGTAACTGTATACGTCTCATATTTCACAGCAAAGCTAGCGCTACAGCGCCAAACACAAATACACCAGGCTCGTTTGAGATGCATCGGCTTCTCGCAAAGCGATCGGCACATGACATCAAAGCTCCGCGAGAACGATCCAAAAGTACAAGGAGTTGTATGCTCTACAAACGCTCCCGCTGACCTGCGGCACCTGCCGAATCGGCCCGCGGTGCTCATCTCAAACAAGCCTTCTACCAACAATCGCGGATGTTTCACTACTGTTGATGCTCATGGCTTTGCGAACCTACATCGGCATCCAAACACGGCTCGCCGTAATTTGTATATGGACGGAGATTATGATCGAGCTGCTATTAGCTCGATTAGCTGCTATTTCAAAAATGGCGGTCACAAATTTCTTGTTGGTCACGGTAACCCCGCCCCCAGCCCCTGACGCAAGCGGTTCTTACTTCTAGCCTAGCAATGTTTTGGTGCTACTTACGAACCACTTTTTCTGGTTCGGAGCTGGTGCTTTGTGTGTCGAAAGACAAAGAACTGATTTGAGACTAGGCTCTGGCTCCGAACCAGCACTCAAACTGCCTTGGTGGAAAAGGGGTGTTAAAGGGGTCTGTGTTTGGTTCTTTTAAAGAGGACCGAAGTGTGAAAACACTCTAAATATCATTTTAGCCAGAAAGAATAGAAGCAGAAGCAAGGTTAGTACAGCTGGATTAATTGATGTAAGTGGATTGACTCAGGCAGTTTTTTGTGTCTATGTATGTTTGTGTGTGGGTGAAAGTGAAAAAGTGAACGTGATGTGACATATAGCCAATTATGGTGTCTCATACTCGGAATTTGTTCTCTGCATTTCACCCATCCAAGTGCACACACACACACACACCATGAACACACACTCGGAGCTGTGGGTGGCCATTTTTGTTGCGGTGCCTGGGGAGTGATTGGGGGTTAGGTGCCTTGCTCAAGGGCACCTTAGTTGTGGGTAATGTGGGTGGAAGAGAGCACTGTTCCTCGCTCCCTCACTAAGTGTACCTGAAGTACATCCTCGTGTCTGGGTAAATTGCTCATCAAACTTGATGGAAAAGTTCCTTAGTGATTAAGTAAACCACTCATACCATGTCTTCACTGAAAACAAGCTGTGTGTGTTAAAAACCCTGTTGTTTGAGGTGAACAGGACTCTGATGCAAAGCATAGTAAAAGTTGCAAGAAATTTGAATACTCAAGGAAGAACATATTTCTTTCTTATTTCTTTAAAAAAAAAAAAAAAATGCAGTTTAAAGGGATAGTCCACCCAAAAATGAAAATTATCCCATGATTTACTCACCCTCAAGCCATTCTAACTTTATATGAAAATCTTCTTTCAGAAGAACACAATCTGAGTTTTATATATGGATGTTTTTCTTACAAAAACACATCCCTTTGCTTCAAATGGCCTTTATTAACCCCCTGGAGCTGTATGGATTACTTTTTTTTTTTTATGGATGGATGCATTTTTTTCTGTCTTCAGAATGTGGGTTACCATTCACAACCATTATAAACCTTGGAGGACTAAGGATATTTATAAATATATCTCGGATTGTCATATAAACCTAGGATGGCTTGAGGGTGAGTAAATCATGGGATAATTTTCATTTTGGGGTGAACTAACCCTTTAAGTACAGAAATGAAGTTACACCATTGTTCATTGCAGACTTTGGTGCTTCTGCAAATCTGAAAACAGTTTGAAATATTGTGGAGATCTTCTGATCTTCTGAAAACATTCAAGTCTGAAAATAAAGGAGATACATTTGAGATTACTGGCTTTTTTCACAGGAGAAAAATCTGTGAAGCAAAAGACTTAAGGCTGTGACACACCAAATAAACATTAAAACTAGTGGTGACAAAAGCCGATTGTGTTGCCAGCTCGTGTCGGGTGTATCTGGACAAAAAAGTTGCTGTCACGATCACAGTCTGTTCCTGTTCACCCCGGACTCCATTTCCCAATATCCTCTCTGCCTATCACCTGCACTCACTCCATCAATCACTAATCACCACACCCAGCTGCAGTACATTAACAGGACTATAAAGGACTCACACTTTCACCACCAGTTTGCGAAGTCTTGATTACACCGTGTGTCATTTCCGAGCATTACCATTCCTGTCTGCCTGTCTGTTATCGTTCCTGCCTATTCCTGTTTTACGACCCATTGCTGCCTGCCTCGATCCTTGCCTGTACCCTGACTACGACTCTGCCTGTTCCTTATTGCTCCTGTTTGTTCCTGTTTGACCCTGCCTGTACGACCACGCTCACTTCTAATAAAACGCTGCATTTGGATCCCCTGCCTGAGTCTCCATTCGTTACAGTTGCTCTTGAACACGAGGACTACAGCCAATGGCCAACAAGAATGTATGTTCTGTGTCTGCTTGAGAAGAAATAACTCTCCATACCTGCAGATAGTCTATATTCATCATCAGTTGTGGGGGAAATGCATTACAATTAATACAAGTTTCATAATAAAGTAACTAGTAAAGTGAAACATTACTTTTAAATTTACAACAAATTACTTTTTTCAAATAAGTAACGCAAGTTGCTTTGCTTTCTCATTGACACCTCCCCTGTGCCCATGTTGAGAGGAGCATGCATTTACTCATCTCACTTACACAAAAACAGATTCAGTATTGACCAAGAGGAATAAAAACAGTTAAATGAAAACTCAGAATATTAATAAAACCTGGATTAAACAAATATGTTAAATTACACAAATATACTTTATGTATTTAATCTCACTTTATTAAGCAGTGTATTTACTGCTAACCTTCGATGATCCAATTGAATACTAATAAGCAAAAATGACTTAAAAGGGTTCGTTCACCCCAAAATGAAAATTCTGTCATTTATTACTCACCCTCATGTCGTTCCACACCCGTAAGATCTTCATTCATCTTCAGAACACAAATTAAAAATGCCGTCTCAACGTCTGCTGAACATAAACAGCGTAGGAAAATGACACAGAAGAGAAGATATTGTTGAATAAAGTTGTTATTTTTGTTTTGTTTTTGCGCACAAAAGTATTCTAATCACTTCATAAAATTAAAGTTGAACCACTGCAGTCCCATCAACTTTTTTAACGATGTCTTTAGTACAACCTTGAAAATGTTGATTATATTGCTGTCTATTGACGAGTCAGATACCTCTCAGATTTAATCAAAAATATCTTAATTTGTGTTCTGAAGATAAACAAAGGTCTTACATGTGTGGAACGACATGAGGGTGAGTAATAAATGACATATTTTCATTTTTTCACACTTTGTGTTCACTTTGTTTTTTTCCTGAAGTAGGAGTGTTGTACTTTCTTCTCCTTATCTCCTGGAATCCAGAATCCAGACATGAATTTGCATTTATTTCAGCCTGAGGCTTATATATTTAATCTTTGGTGTGAAATGGCCTTTAAATTTGCCAAAAATATAACTTTTTAGTTGTTCTTATTATTAAAAAACAAACAAACAAACAAACAAACAAACGAGCCCAGTCCATGTGAGAAAAAGTAATGCAAAAGTAACTCATTACTTTCCAGAAAAAGTAACTATTGCAATTATTTACTTTTTATGGAGTAGCGCAGTATTGTATTTCATTACTTTTAAAAGTAACTTTCCCCAACACTCTTCATCATTCAAAAAGGGAAACCGGAATCAGCATAGCTGATATACAAACTGTAATCGAGGCAGCACTTCTTACTATAGCCTTGTTTCCACTGCAGGAACTTTGCCCAGAAACTAGGGATGTTGGGGTGGTACTAGGTGTGTTTTGACCACAGGAACCAGGGTCTAAATGAAGTTTTGGGTAAACAATCCCCCCTCAGAATGTCCCTGCTCATGGGGTAGTACTTTTCAAAGTTCAGGAACTTTCAGGGGTGGGACTTGGGCTCTGAACATGCTGATTGGTTGAGTTCATGCAGCATTTTATTTCAACCACCCTTTTTAAAAGTCTTTTGCGGTGTGTGCAGTAAGAGTTGTTGGCTATTCAAATCAACAATAGAGTTTAAAAAAATACAACTAATGGACAATGAGGTTCAGGCTTTATTAAGCTTATATGGACGAAATCCAACAGGAGCTGTAAAGTTGTGAGCAGTCTTACTTCACCGGTCTTAATCTTAATGGTACTTTAGACCGCGATAAAAATGCAGACAGCAACAGGTCTGGAGGAAAAAATTTCCTGGGACAAATTGTTCTGTTTTTTTTTTTTGGTGGAAAAGCGGCTTTGAATATAAATCATGTTGATTGCTTTCTTCATCCCAGATGTATTGGAATGCTCAGGTGAGATGACATAAAATTTGAACAGCCTTCTATGTGTGACTTCTTCATCATTTGCTCCCTTTCATCACTTTTGTTTTTTCTTCTCGTGCACTGGTTTGCTAAGCTGAAGAACCAATCAAAGTGATCTCACCAACTGTCCAACAACAAAAAGCTGCAGACGGGGTCCAACTAGTGCCGAACACACCTCAAAAACAGAGCTGACAGATTCTGGTCCCACTTTATATTAAGTGGCCTTAACTACTATGTACTTGCATCAAAAAAAAAAAAAAAGGACAATGTACTTATTGGGTTCATATTGAATTGCAAAACACTTTTGCTGCTTTTGGGGTGGGATATGGGTAAGGTTAGGGAAAGCTCTGGTGGTATGGGTAAGTGCATTGTATCGAATGATTAATTTAAATGTGATTAAGTACATAGTAGTTAAGGTCACTTAATATAAAGTGGGACCCAGATTCTTAACAATGGCTCAATGTCGGCTGATCGTCGACTTGGTGTGTTATGGCCTTTAGACAGCAGTCTCCATTTTGCTCTTCTTTTAATTTCATTGCCATCTATGAAAAAAGAGTTAGTGATTTTTCTTTTCTACATGAGGATAGAGAGAATAGGAGAAAGGACATAATACTAAGACTCCAAACTGATGATTTTATGAAATATCTCAGAGGCTTTTCGTGGAGTGATGCCATACCAAGATGAGAACATTGATGAACAAAGAGCAACATTTAAGTGATCAGATGTGCATGTTCTACTAAGACAAAAGCAGAGATGCTTATTCCAGGAACCTAAAAGTACATTCCCAGAGCTGGAAACATGGATGGAAAGTAATCAAGCTGTGGAATGATGTCATCTTGATGAAAGACACATCATCAGGGAGCTGGTTGGAACTGGCACAGTTTGGCGCAAACTGGGCTACATCATACTAGAGCACAACATCAAAGCAGGTGCCAGGCTCCTAGAAAGGCCTGATATGTGCCAGCAGCATTTATGAATATGACATCTCACTGGCACAGGACAATAGGCTGTAGAGTTATAAAGACATGCAAAGGCTGTGTATTTTTTAGGATTGAGACAGATGCTCTGAAATTTCACACAGAGAGGGAAATATGACTTATACAGAGTGTCTATTTACACTAAGAGCAAATAGATCATTTTGCTGGCAAATGCTATTTACAGTTATTCCACCTACCAAACCATTAGTGCCACCAACCCAAGTTCCAGTCAGCCTTTTCCTGATACCATTCTTCTCCCTATTGTCATCACATATCAGCTCAGAGAGGTATTTAATTTCAATAAATTACAAAAAAATTTAAATAAACGAACAGCGAACAGATGAACAGCTGTGAGTGTAATCAGTGTCCATTGTGAATGATGAGTGGCGGGAACAGAAAACAAAGGAGCACGTGACAGTCACAAGACGATGCATGTTACAATGCGTCTGTTTTCATTTATACTTCTGCGTCGACATGCATGCAGACCACTAGTAGGCAGTGTCCGTGGTAATGTTGAGTATCAAGGCAAAAGCCGAAGAAGAAGCAGCGTGTCATGTACGTTGTCAGAGAAGCTTACAAATAGAAACAGCAGAGAAGCTAGAAGCTAGTATGTTGTAATATGACTGTATGAAACAGAGTGTTTTTTCATTCCTATGGAAGTTGAAAACGTTTGCTGTTCTCCTATTGCTCCGCAACAGTTTTTTGAACCGTGGGAGGGGTTCTAGCAGACCAATCACAACGCTTGCGGTCCACGTAGAATTGACGCATTGTTACGTTTTTGAAGAGGTGCATGTCAGGCTACGCCATATGCTATGCATGATACAAAGAGCCTATGCAGTAGCTATGGCATACACTCGACACAGAGGTATAAATCAGCCTTTAATGTTGAGATCGGGTGTGTCTCATACGTCCTGAAAAGTGAACCTCTTTGATCGCCCCCTGGTGGCTGGATGCAGTACAAGTCATAAACCCGCCCTCTCAATGCAAACTAATGGCACTTGTAAAAATAACAAAAAATAATTACACGTACAATAAAATTTTCCGAAAGATGGTTTTGGTCATTTAAGGTAGTTGTTATCATGCTGATATATATTCAATAGTTAATTTTTGTGATCAGTTTGATTTTTGCAAGCAATTTGGTGCTATAGAAACGGGGCGTGTCGTCACGATTTACAGTTGATTGACAGCTTCTCTGAGGACTGTCGGAGATTGAAGATGAATAAATAACTATTATTTTTCGATTTCTGTGTTATTTCTCACTGACAAAATTTGTTGTTCAGCAGTAAACTGTCCTAACCGACCTACAGATTTGACGGATCACTGAGTTTTTTTTCGGTCACGTTAAATGTGGGCTTTATAAGCTAAATGTTATTAGCCAAGATAACACGGCTAATGTTAGCCATGACGGAAAAAGCAGGTGATCATAATCTGGCAGTTACTAATTATCTTTATGGGTATACAATAATAATTATCAGGACAAAACTAATCCTACTCTAGTTAATTAAAGAGCACTGTCTAACGTTACAGCAATCAATCTCCTGTAGAGTTAGTTCAGCTTTACCGAGGTTTCAAAAATATTATTGCTCTAGAAACAGAATATTTTTTTACAAGTATAATTTTAATTTGTGTATAATTTATTTATTTAAAATACATCAATTACGATATGTTGTTTTGACCTAGTTATGAGTAATTTAGTTTAAAACTGAACAATGTGCATTAATAAACATTCAAATAAATGTAAATTCCTTATTGCCAGATGTAATTAAGCCATCGTTTAAGCCAAATGAAAAAGGGAGGAGGAAAAGAAAAATATAATAAACAATAGATAATAAAACAAATAGGAGATCTGATCTGGATGACGCAGACGTCTGGGCGGAAATTTGATACCGCGACTCCGCCTCCGCCTCCGCCTCCGCCTCCTGGTTTCACTGACGAGTACCTTCAGTTCATTACAATGGAAGGAAGCGGCGTCGCGGCGTCCATCTTTTTTTACAGTCTATGGTTGAGATCATTATGCCAGGCTAGCAAACAGTGTAAAATAAAATTACCTCAGGTATCCAGCGCTAGTTTCGACAACATTGTCTTGCTTCCTTTGAAATTGTGGTGAAAAAGACTAGGCGTTGTTATCATTCATTGTTGTGGATGCAAATATAGTTATACTTATCTTTATAGTTATCGTTCTTGGTGTGAACAGGCCTGTATTCTTCATCTTTGGTAGTCTACAGCGAGAGCCAGAAAGCAGAATAGAGAACTCATTGTACAAGAAGTGGTCACTGTCTAGGAGCACAGATTGAGCTTGATTTATTTATTTATTTTAGAAGGTGGCTGCTTACAGGTCAAACAAGCTCATCCCCAAGTCTGTCTGAAAGTCTGGTCTCTAGATATGGCTTGTATGTTTTGCCCTTTTGTGATGCTTGACTTAGCAAACACTAATTAGATGTTTTCTTAGGTGAAATCTTAAGGACACTCATTTCCTAATGGTTAGAGAGTCAGACTGGTAACCCGAAGGTTGCGGGTTCGAGTCTCAGTACTAACAGGAAATGACCGAGATGTCCTTGAGCAATCCCCAATCACTCCCCAGGTGCCACAGCAAAATGGCTGGCCACTGCTCCGATTGTGTGTGTGTGTGTGTGTGTTCACTACTTGTGACTCCTAATGTGTGTGCACTAACTGGATGGGTTAAAGCAAGAGGACAAATTCTGAGTATGGGTTACCATACCTGTCCTTCATGTCACTTTTTCATTTTTACATTATATCCAAGCAATAATTCAGTAGATGTTTTGAGTTGATAAACACGTTCTCTTTAGAATTTTACAATTCAGATTCAGTGACCAAAGATTCATGACCAAAGTCTTTCTTGAGACTGGTCAGTGTCAGATGAGTACAATGCCAATTAAATAATGTGAAGCTAATATTTGCTTTCCACACTTCTTCTTATTTCCACCTATACGAGAGGGCAAGAGTGTGGCGCTTTGGGGCTCAGCTGTGTCATTCTGAAGGGGCCCACAGCATTTCATAGACATACACGCATGTGCAGGCCAACCAAAATACTTTTCATTGAAAAATACAGTGGAGCCAGTGCAGGACTGGTTTTGCTAGCAGCACAGGAGCACATTTGATGTGGTTTTACTTAGATATCTCAGAAAATAAGGGGCTTCTGAAAAAAATTACTAATACTAACAGACAAATGGTTAAAATAAAACAGGATTTGATCTGCTGCTTTAAAGATTCCTCTCCCTGTTTATCCACCCTAGACATAGATCAACCAAGTGTGATTCCATGTCTAAATACCCACATCCACACAAACAAATTATACATACAAACAAATTAGTCATCTCCCATTTGAACTAGTATACAAGCTGTCAATTTTACTCCCATAATCTCTCTATGCCAGGGTACGGGAAAGGAAAGCTGCACAGTCTTGAAGTAGTTAGTCTTCCTTCATGAAGTGGGGCATCATCTGCAACCAATAGAGACACTATGGTTACGAAAGGAGAGCCTGTTTGACAGATGTCTCCTGCTTCTTCTCTACTGAAGTCCACTTCCTAGATGGCACCTCATGACTTATGTTTATGGTCGAGTTTGTTTACTGATTAAATGGAGTGCATGCAGAACACATGAATGTAGCACAGAATGTGCCAGAAAGACCTGAATAATGTTTGTTTGCTTTTATGTCATACTTATGCTACAACATATGATGCTTTAAAATATGTTTGCAGGATTTTTCACTACAGTCCTATACCACATTACTGATTCAGACTCTACAGGCCTTAATGGATTATCATACTCAAGCTCTTTGTAGATTAACACCATCAAATGCAGAGTAAAATTCAAGGGTGACTCTAACTCCAACAACGCCCTGAGATGCAATCATGCACGCTTAACCCTGAAACCATACTGAGACATTACACTGGAACTCAACCCGCCCCTCAAAATTGGGTGTCACTTTAAAGAAATCTGTTTAAGAAACTTCTTAGTGAATTACAAAGGTTTTATAGATGGTGATCTCTGCTTTGTTCTAGGAATGAGGACTTCCACCTGTTTCTGATGATGGGAGCTGGAGCCTGTCCCTTTTAAGAGCTTGATCCTTCTTGATCTCTTTGATGTAACTTGACCTAACAGTTCCAGCGAGAAGAATTTGATGATTGTAGATGGGCTATTTTAACTAGCTGCGTAGGAGATATGAGAATTGAGCAAAATGAGTCAAGCCAAAGTAAGGATTGAAAAAACTGGGTTAGAAAAACTGAAGAGCGATTAAGTCAACATGAAACACCATTTGCAGCTCATCTTACTTCTGTAATCTGACATGTTTCCACATGAAACAAGATATTCAACTGGAAAACAAAATAGTAGAATAAGGATTTTTTTTTTTCTCTTTTTTTGGCATTGGAAATTGATTAGTTTGTGAAAAGTGGGCATTACATACCAGAATGGTGGCAGGTGGTTAGAGAAGCTTAAAGTAATAGATTTGTGAGTTTGACTTACACAGTTAACCCCTGCTGAAAGAAAAAAAAAAGTGCAAATATTATACTTTTAATAGTGCAACTGTAACAAGGTCTTTGTCCCTGTTCTCTTATTTTGTATATGGACTTTTAGTTTGTAGAGTTGTCTTGTTCCTGTTCCCTTCCCCTTTGTGATTCACTGATTGTTCTCAGCTGCGTCTAAGTCCATTATTTTATGCCCTTCTCTCGCTAACTTCCCTCCGTCTCATTCATTCCGATGTACATCATTGCTTATTCTGCACGAGTGCTTACAAAATAGAGGGGTCGAGGGTCTGTCCAAGTATAGTTCCATTGTCCACTTGACGATGTTGAATGCACTTATGGCGGTGGGGATTCCCTCGAGGGTGTCCCCAAATGTATGTCTAAAAGTGGAAATAAACACAGCCCTTTTCTGTGTCTTGTTACCCTGATTAGTCCTTATGGATTTAAGCCATTGGCTGCATCCGGAATTGCATACTTCCGTACTATATAGTAGCCAAAATACAAAAAACGAACAAACGATAAAAAAAAAAAAACAATAAGTTTACAAAAGAGGTATCTCCAATTCCCAGTAGGGCACTAAAGGCACCCCAGGGTATTAAATAAATGTCTGCAGTTGGATCCTGCTCTCCCTCATCTCTCAGGCCCTGTTTACTCCTGGAATTAAGATGCATTTTGGTTGATCGGATCACAAGTGGACGACGCTAAATACAGGTGTAAATGGTGTCACTTTCAACCACTTCCAGAGGTAGTCGAAAAAGCATTTGACTGGATTGCCTTTGAAGTGTAGACACTCATGATGTTGTATGTGTTCGAACAGACACTAATGACCGCTGACTCTCCGCCTACTGACTTAATGCATAAACATTATGGGAAGCGCACTAGCCAGACGCAATTTAAACTCTGTCAGCTGAATACCCAAGTTTGGTTTCAAGACAAAAGCCTAAAGAACAATGTTCTCTCACCATTCTTGATTTCTAACACAGCATTTGGCATGGTCTTACGGCTGTCAGAGAAGAAGCAAAAGCTGTTGCTCTACATATGTTTTTTTCGTCATCTTTTTTCATGTTCATATGTTAATTCTGTGAGCTAATATCATCCATTAGATTGAAAGATCTGAAAAAGCCCATACATTTACCCGCCCCTTGACCCTCTCCTCAAAGAAATCAGGACAGAAATGATTGAAAGTGGACAAAAGAGACAGATTAAAACAGCAAGTGTAAACGGGAATGTGTCTCCCTCATCCACTTTTGATCAGATTGATCTTAATACCAGGTGGAAACAGGGCCTGAGTTCATCTGATGTTACAACATGAGCTTATCACTGGGGCAGTACCCTCAAAGGGACATCTTTGTACCTTACGTACCCTTTATAGTGGTACATTAAGGGTACATATTTTACTTGAAGTTAATAATACTAATATTCAACCTTTTAAGGAGTAGACAAGGTACAAAGTTGTGCCTTAAAGGAAGTTCGTGAGGTCGTACTATTTCAAAGTTCAGAAAATTTAGGTGTGGGACTTGGGCGCTGAACATGCTGATTGGTTGAGTTCACACAGCATTTTGATTGGTTGACTCCATGCAGAATTTTATTCCAACCACCCTTTTAAAAGTCTGTTGCGGTGTGTGCATTAAGGCATAACCTGATTTTGCTGAGTTCAATGTGTTCCTGGGTCAACATTTTTGTTGATCCTGGAACAACATTCAAATCAATCAATCAGATTTGAGGGACAAGTTTACAGATTATGTCAAGTTTAGGCTTAAAATTATGAATTGGTGCTTCTGCATCAGTGTTATTCATCTATCATTTCCCTCTGATTTTTGGGATAACCTATGGGTAGGGTTAGGTTTAGGGGTAGGAATAGGGTTAAGACTAAATTTTCAGACTAGAATGTTGTTCCAGGATCAACAAAATGTGTTGACCCAGGAACACATCTAACTCAGCAATATCAGGACGTGCATACAACAATCAACAATGGAGTTTAAAAAATATGACCAATGGAGCAACAATGAGGTTCAGGCTTAATTAAGCTTACATGCAGAGGACAAAATCCAGCGGAAACTGGAAAGTTGTGCGCAGTCCTATGTCACCAGACTCTTCTTCACTGTACTTTAGACTGTGATGGAAACACAGACAGCAACAGGTTTGGGGGGAAAAGGTTCCTGGGAAAAAAGTTCCTATGACAAATTGTTTTGGTGGAAATGAGGCTTAAGACCAGAAACATACTACGTGACATAAACAGGGTTCTTAACTCTCTTTCTCTCACACTCTTTGTGATGTTCGATTATAATTAACCTGAATGCTAAGCATGATGGTCATGTAAGCAGCTCTGCCAAACAAAAGTGAAACCTGTGGATCTGTGGAGGGCACATGTAACTGATTGGAGATAAAAGACAGTCTTTGACTTTGACAGGGGAGAAGGGTCAGATAAAAGGGGTTAGAGAGGAACATGAAGCAACTCCTGGGTAATTTTCAGTGTCATAATTCTTAGACTGACTCACTTGGACACATATCTAGGTGTACTTCATAGAGCAACTCTGAGCAGTGGTGAGTTACTAAAGATCTGTTCATTCCTGTGATGAGTAACTCCCACAACAGTAACGTTATCCCCATTGTCATGTTACCATGTGTGACGGGCCCCCGAAGAAGGTGTAGCAGAAGTAAAGATCCATCTGTGAGTGATTTAATGACTACAGTTCCAAAGATGATGTGTATGGGTCAAAGTGACTAGACTCAATCAGGGACAGAGCCTTTACTTCTGAGTCCACCACATGCTCTAATCTGTACAAACATCTGTTTGAAGTTCCTCAATGAATACCATCAGTCCTGCTGGTGTGACCTCATGTAGACAGATCCAACCACCTCATTCTATTGCTATAGCTCAACATGAAGAGCTGTGTGACGTGTGCAGTACATCATCTTCACTTTTCTTTACTTTCACCACATCTGAATTTCAAAGAGGATAGTTCACCCAAAAACGGAAAGTGTGTCATGATGTACTCACCCTCTGTCATTCCAAACCCACCTGACTTCTTCTAGAAAACAAATACTGAAGACTGTGTTCTCTCGCTTTTGCATGCATTTGAACTTAAGTCAGTTTAGATGGTATATTGAATTTTCTTCAAGTTGTTTGTGGTTCAATTAATAAAAATTAAGGATAAGGACTTTTACCAAAAAACAAACAAACAAACAATTTTTTTAGCTGGTAAAATATTGTTGTAGTTATTGAAGGGGTGAAATAAAATCAGAAATATCTTGATTTTTGGCCTTAGCTTTTACTTTTTATTTTTGTCCAGTTTTAAATAAATTTAAATCATCTTGCGCCCTCTTTAAGTTTGCTGAGGCCCCCTATAAGATTTCAAATCTTCTGATGCCACACAATAAAAGTCTGTATGAAACAGATAGACAAGTAAATCACTATTAACTGGAGTTAAATGTTAGAACAGTCCAGTCCGATTTGTGAATGAGTCATTCAGACCAGATCAAATGATTTCTTGAAAACATCAGACTCCTAAGAACAGTTCTTTCACAATATGTCATCACTTCATGAAAACACATAGAAGAACTAGAGCAGAAGTCAAGGCTTTCAGTGAATGACAACAGATTTTAGTCTTTTGAAAACTTAATGAGTAATCTTCTAGACCATCATGTTTCATGTTGCTTTTGCATGCTTTTTGAAACTTGTAAGATTAATTTCCCATTCATTCAGTTTATTCTGGAAAATTATCAACCAGCACAGTTTTTGAAATTTCACTTATTTATGTATTTATTTTTATGCAAAAAAAAAAAAAATCATTCAGGTTTGCGACCACATGCAGGGTAAAATAATTGATGACAGAATCTTTTCTGTTGAATTTTTATATGACCTAAACCTAGCCTATAATATCTAAAGAAATATTGGTTTGGGTATTTATAAAATATATATTTATAAAAAGCCTATCACTGTAATGGTCAGGTTCTGTTTTGGTTTTGTTTTCCATGTTCCGGCTGCAGTTCTCGTCCTTGTTTGTACTATGTTTCCTAATTGATTTACTTGGTTCTTGTTCTGGTAATTCTCATCTTTCCCTGTGTATTCAGGGTACGTTTACATGACAACGATAGATTAAAAATGGAAAATGTTTTTCCTTTGCATTTTTCATGTGCAGACGACAACGTTGTCAAAACGATCCCCGTTCAAACGGATCCACAAAACGACTAAAAACCACTGTATTATTCATGCCAGGCCAGTAGATGGTGATGTCACTTTGTAAAGAAACATTACGCGCCTATAGACTGAACACGTAATACACATGCGCATGACCTCACTGTTTTCACAAATTCATGTTTTCGTTGTTTACACAGAGACAACATTTAAAGGTATTTGTTCAGTTGAGTACTTACAATATCCCAAATGTTTCCAACAATTTGTAAATTTGCAATTTTGCATCTTGTGTGAGGAGTCGCCTGTTAATTGCGTCATACCCGCGTTACTCTCGGTTTCTGGTTTTATTTTGTAGAAACCATGGGAACACCAAAGACACTTTAATAAATTACATGTTTTAATAGACAAGGGAACAGCTGTTTGGTTACATTTATAGACAGAAAATTAATTGCTGTTATATAGCTCAACAAGTTTAGTCTTATTGTTTAAATATAATTTTTTTGATTTTTTGCGAGTACCATGCTTTACCATGCCTCAGAGAAAAACATATTTTGGAAGCCATCCAGCATTTAATATGATATTTTAAAATCGATCTATCTTACTGCAGTGTGTCTCAAACAAGTGTCTCAGAGCAACCGCTGAGCGAACGCACAGAGTAACGTTATAACATTTTCAACACTCTCAAATGTATCTAATAATAAACAGAGCTGTGTTACCTCAAACTCATGACCGGAAAAGCGGAAGTGGCGCCGGCGACTGTGTCATAATAAAAGTCCCGCTGCTCGTGAGACGTGTGTTGCTCAATCGCTCCAGCGGCCTCGTTCAGCTCCACAACACTCGGTCCTGCTCTGCTTCATACTACAATAACGTTAGTAATCGCATCCATGAACATGATTTCTTCCCGAGGCATATCCCGATTGTTTGCACCGGCTGTGATGTAACGACCACATGTCCAAAGATTCCACGTGCTATAATCAAGCTACGCCTTTGTTTTGAATAGGCCTCTAGCAACCTTTAGTGGACAGAAAATAAAAAGACATAAAAAGTTTATGTTTTTAGTTTAAAACAGTGTTGTGTAAACGACCTTTAAAATTCTGAGTTCCGTCTGTTCATTGTTTGGTGTCGTTAACGTGAATGTGTATTAATTTCTCCTGTGTTTATCTCATTGTTGACTAAAGTCTCCTTGGATATATTGCCTCCTTCGTGCATTTTCTTTATGGATTTACTACATAAACCAGCAAAACGTGACATGATCATGATTTAAAATGTAATGCTTAATGGGATCTACTGTTTTACTACTATTGGCAGCATAAATTTACAGCATATTCTGTTATAAAAATCGGACACTTAAAAATACACATGAAAATGTCTTGTAAGAATGTATTATTGTGGCATCTGCAAGCAAGTTTTTTTTTTTTTTAATTCATATATATTTTTAAATGACGCTTAATAGGTGTGGCAGTACTTTTATTGGCTGTATGAAGTCAGAATCTCAAGTTCACACGGGTGTCCTAACCACCGGTGTAGAAAATCACATCAACTATGATCTTTTTGACCATCACATGTCTAATTTTTTTTTTTTTTTTGAACATTGTATTTATTATTTCAAAATTATCATTGATATTTTATTGTCAAATATAATGTCGTTAAGGATTAAATTTAAGCTTAAGTGTCCAAATACTTTTTTGGAGCAAGCATTGGATGGACCTACCTATGGGCTTGAGTGTAATGGTCCCATGAAGACGTAGATCTACGTCTGAATAGAGGATGACTGGTCTATTCTTCAAGTGTTTAGCATCTGAACAAAGAGAGACTCGCGGTAAGTGACGGAATGAATCGACGCCAATGGGCGAGTTCCCCCGTTTCCACGGCACTGCATGCATAAAAGTGAGAGCACTGGTCTGAAACAACAGGCTTGTGTAAAGTTAAGTGTCGCGTTAACACCAGCCACTTGACACCCTTTTATCTCACCGCTCAATGGCCGATTAATGGCCGAAGCAGGAATCCAGCGAACCCCATTACATTAACGCGATGCGTGAAACACAGTGAAGACATCACTGTAAAAGGAGAAAGAAAGGTCTTTAAAACAAGCAACGAGGGATGGATAAAGCAGCTTTGAGCTGTGGTGTGAGTTTGTTATTTGTTTGATTGACTAATTATACTACCATACCAGCGTCAAATAATGAAGCATTTAATTTAGTACCCACGAAAAAGGAGCATTCCTGTAAGGTGCGGGTTTTCCTTCCGACTCCAAATATACAGCAGAGGGGAAAGTCTGGAAGGGGCTTCATGAGGGTGGAGGAGTGATGACTGACTCCTTTGATCTTCAGAGGCCCAGTCAACAGACTCCAGTAGATAAAAAAAGTCGCGGAATCTCTTATACTGACAAAAATACCCGCACAAGTTAGACAAGTACTGAAGTTTTCGTTCGCATTATGGAAGTAAAGAAAATAAAAAAATAAGGAGTAGGCTATGTTTGTTCTCACAAATTCGTGACAAAATACCTACACATATTTTAAGTTGTATTAACCCCCCATCCCAAACAAAGCTAATAAATTATAAAATATAAATTATAAATAAAATTGTAACACAAAAAAACCCATTGTGTGCAAGTTCCACCGCCACTTGTAGATTCTCACGCTATTCTCGTTGTATATTTATATATTTTTTCCAAAGCACGGGGGCCGAGAGTGTCAGAAAAGTCTCATTCTCACTCTATAAATTCGCGTGGATTACGAAACAGACATTTCAATGCCAATAAAAACTACCACATCAAGAAAAATATCGCAGATCAAAAAGACCAAACTATGGGCATTTTTTTCAATAAATGAAAAGGACAGAAATCAGTGTGACTGGATCACGCCCCGTTGCACTGCCCTCCACAGCGATTGGTTCATGGGAAAGAGAGCAGGGTTAAAACCCAGAGCGGTTAAATACACAGGTATTGAACCGAAGAGCACGCCACAGTCCGTGGAGGAATTTCCATAGTGGAGGAAGCAGTATATTGAATATTTAAAAGAAAAAGCCTTAAGGACTTAGAAGTTTTGCACTGAGAAAGCTCACCTGTTCAACGCACTTTGGCTCTGTGTAAGTGCTCGCTTTTGAATTTTGTGTAAGTTAACTGCTTAAGTGCAGATTTTCACATCTCAGGATTCCGAGGAGAGCGTGATGAAGTGCAGGCGGCCGCAGAGGAGCATACGGGTGATGAGTGTCGTTCATTGGGCTGTGATGCTGGGATTGATTCAGTCTGGCGCGCTTGGCGCGCGGAGATTCCGCGGAGGTCGAAACCCGCAGCCGCGGCGTGCGCTGCCCTCCGCGCATTCCCGCGACCGCGCCGAAACCACCGAGAGCTTCTCACTGGATTTCACAGCCGTGGAAGAAAACATGGACAATTTCATGACTCAGGTGAAGAACCTCGCGCAGTCTCTCTACCCGTGCTCGGCCCAGAAGCTCGACTACGACATGAAGTTACATTTCCTGGAGAATACATCAGTCACCTGTAACGACGGGACCCCAGCAGGGTAAGACAACGAGCCGGTTACAATCACATTGTTAGGTAACCCAGCGGGCTGCCTACTTAAACAATATTTGGGCATCGCAAGCGCGTGCGGCATCATCTAAGGCGCGTTCCGACTCGCACCATAGTCTCGACCGTTATTGTTGTCAAAGCCTGTACAGTAAAACTGAGGCATCACAGTCTTAATTTAATTTATACATTATAATAGAAAGACTGTATACGTTCCTTACATTGTCAGAAGAGAAATATTATCATGCGTCTATTAACCGTAACATTGTTATTTCAAACTATGCATTTTGCTTTTTACCCATAAAGTCTACTTTAACATCATTACATCCTCACTCTTAAAAATAAAGGTTCTTTATTGGCATCTGTGGTTCCAATAAGAACCTTTAACATCCATGGAACATTTCCATTGAACAAAAAAGAGGTTCTTTAGAGTATTAAAATGTTCTTATCACTAAAAACTGATTCTTTTGAAAAGTGTTCACTGAAATGTTCTTTGGGGAACCAAATATCATTCAAAAACACCCTTTTGGGACCTTTTTTTTTTTTCTTCTATTCCTACCTTGTTACTGTCATTGCTTCCTGATTTTAGTTGGAGTTTCAACTCCATGTGCTTAAGAAAAAGCTTTAACTTTGGCACTACGCTGGTTTTACTTAAAAGTAGTCAATAGTGAATATGTGGTCCCTATACTAAAGTGTTACGGGTTTGAGATATAAATGAATTGCTATGAGAGTGTGTTGTCCAGTACATCCATTTATCAGTGACCTGACAGTTTCATGCTAGGCAAATCAGGTTTTAAAGCATTAATGTTAATATTAATCCAATAATACAAATGTAAGGTGTAAGTTGAGGTTGAGAAGTGAGAATAAATAGTAATACAGTGACAGGTGGGCAGGGCTTGAGGATGGTAAGAGGGAAATATGTGTTCAAATGTGATCTATAGGTTGAGTTTGCAGTATTTACAGTGGCAGTGCTGTACAATATCTGCATGTGAGTTGATGTGCAAATGAGGTAGACATGACAAGCACATAAAATGCCCAATTTCAGTGGCATCCCTCCAACTGGTTTTTGTGCACCTGCCACTGCTGATCATTCAAAATTAATATCTATTTTATTTTTTATGTTATACTCTCAGAAAAAGCTGTCTATGTTTCTGCAAACATCAGAACATGTCCCAAAGCACCATGAGGGGCACATCGTCCCCAGAGTAAATGCCAATCGTTATGGGTTTTCATTGGCCAGTTCACATTCCCACATCAACCCTCAAGTATTGAACTGAAGAGTGTTTTGTTGTTGTTGTTGAATGCATCCCTGCTCTGATATACCTGCTGATTGAAACTGACAAGCTAATTGGCTAAATTGCCCAATTAGGATATATATTGGAATTCTAATGAAAGCTAGTAAGAGCATATGCTTTGACTATTGTCATGTTTTGTGATATTGAGGGTTTAGAGACAAAATACAAAATGACTGCATTTTTTTTATAATATGTATAATTTTTTAGACACCAGTCACATCATTACATGACATACCTGAGCCTCTGCTGTTTCAAATTTAAATTTTAACCACTGAAGTTAAAAATTTCGACTCTTGTAGAATGTAAAAGTGGGGACAGATGTACAGAAGTAGAAAATGTGATCCAGCTGTGTGTAAGTAGTACTCTTTCCTTGCGACAATAGGCTAATGTTGACAATGCAAAAAAATCTATGGGAGCAACAACAGTGATATCAATACATCTTGTAAATCTATCTTGCGAAGAAAGCTCATTAATCTTTTTGGTTCCTTCTATACAGTGAACAAACTATTCTAGAGCATCATTCTCATATAAAACTTCAATATGCCTTATATTCATGCAGATCTGCTGAATCAGAAATAATTGTTACATTCAAAAACTGTTTATCTAAAGCATTTTGAGCATATTTTATGCATGTCGCATATATGCACATCACAGTGTTTTGGAGTTAAATAATATACACAGAAAAATGGGTTTTCATATTTGCCATCATTTGTAATTAACACAAATATCTCTGCATAAGATCTAAATAGTTAAATGATGACACGGAAAACTAAAAACTGATCATCTGTACTTGACTTCTTGCAAAATCCCAATGTTCCCATTTAAGAATCACATTATAAGTGCAATTCTTATATATTAGCTTGCTTTGCTGAAAGAGAATCAAACTCCATGCTGATCCTCTCTAATGCACAGAAGCTGTGATGTTTTTGGCATTGGCCCACGTTCTCTTTCAGATCTGCAGTCATTGCTTGTAGAGAAGTTCTCCTGTGTGTCGTGTGATAGGCTGTTACACATGGATGGATTCCACAGGTCATACTACTGAAAAGCTTTTATGATCAGGCTTATCCTAATTTTTCAGCATTTATAAAAACCTTTACTGAATGTTCGCGTTAATTTTATGAGAGCTATCAGACTTGCAGCCTAAGCTTTATAAGCTGTAATGTAGCCTAATGAAACAGAAATCGTTGGCGTGTAAGAAGTGGTCTGGAGGGTAATAGTGAGAAATGTACACCATATGCCAAAAATGTGGTCACCAGTGGCATCGTTTGGATGAGAATTAAAGCTGTCTTTAATTATGGCAGACTGATGCCCCTCAAAGTAACAAGCTGAGCCACAACTGTAACTTTTCTCACACAAGCAAAAAGGGACTGAAGTTTGAGCTGGAAAGAGTTTACACAATGGCTGAACGCCCTCTTGTGGATACAATGAACTTTGCAGCCCTGAACAATTTCTTGATAGATTATCATCCCTTGTGAAAAAGAAAAATGTACTTATTATTAAAGTAATATACTTTAAAAGAATATACTTATGTGCAAACTGAATGTAATGGAATGTTTTCAGATACTTTATTGCATATTTATTGCAATATAACAAACATTTATTATAGTTTTAAATTAAAATTGTGTTACTTATGAGTGCTTTTGACTTAAAGGGTTAGTTCACCCAAAAATGAAAATTCTGTCATAATTTACTCACCCTCATGTCGTTCAAAATCTGTATAAATTTATTTGTTCAGTTGAACACAAAGGAAGATATTTTGAAGAATGTGTTAAACTGAACAGTTTTGGGGCACCATTGACTTCCGTAGTAGTTTTTTTTTTTTTTTTTTTCTACTATGGAAGTCACTGGTGCCCCAAAGTGGCCTGGGTACAAACTTGCTTCAAAATATCTTCCTTTCTGTTCAACAGAACAAAGAAATGTATACAGATTTGGAACCACTTGAGTGTGAGTAAATGATGACAGAAGTTTCATTTTTGGGTGAACTAAGTCTTTAAGTAGAACTTGCATCTTTATATGTCATTTTATGTCATTTCATAATTCTGTTGAAAAATGGTTAAAGTGTACTATTGAATGTACTGTCAATTATTTATGGCTATGTATTTGAATATATTTACACTAGGGCTGGGCGATATATCGAATGCTTTTGTCACGCGCATTTCGTCAGTAAAGCCGGTTCCCTGATTACCGCTAAATCGCCATCACCTGCTTTCAAATGGAGCGGCATTTAATAGACAGAGCCGTAGTTCACTGATAAGCCACGCAATATCGCGTTCAATATCGATATGAATCGCCGTCGATATTGAACGCGATATTGCGTGGCTTATCAGTGAACTACGGCTCTGTCTATTAAATGCCGCTCCATTTGAAAGCAGGTGATGGCGATTTAGCGGTAATCAGGGAACCGGCTTTACTGACGAAATGCGCGTGACAAAAGCATTCGATATATCGCCCAGCCCTAATTTACACATTTGTTGCAATTTAGTATAATTAAATGTATATTAACTTTAAATGTAACTTCTAATAACACACTATAGTTTAATTTAAATTTAAGTATTGTACATGTGCTTTAGTATGTTAGTCAACACATCAAAATAAGTGCACTTTAAAGCATGAAAAAAGATGATTAAAACAATAATTTACAATGTAGTTTGACATTACAGTGTGCTCTCTGTAAGTACTCTATTTTCTGCAAATACTGAATAAAAAAAATACACTTTTAAGATTTGAGCTACACTACAAGTGCACATTCAGTAATCGGACTTCTTTGTGACACTTGCATTGTGCATTACAATATTGTCTTCTTCAGAACAAGGTCAATAATTAGATTACTGCTGTCCATGTAAACATACACTATATCGGCAAAAGTATTGGGACACCCCTCCAAATCATTGGATTCAGGTGTTCCAATCACTTCCATGGGCACAGGTGTATAAAATCAAGCACTAGGCATGCAGACTGCTTCTACAAACATTTGTGATAGAATGAGTCGCTCTCAGGAGCTCAGTGAATTCAAGCATGGTACTGTGATAGGTTTCCACCTGTGCAATAAGTCCAGTTATGAAATTTCCTCACTACTAAATATTCCACGGTCAACTGTTAGTGGTATCATAACAAAGTGGAAGCAATTGGGAACAACAGCAACTCAGCCACAGTAGGACACGTAAAATCACAGAGCGGGGTCAGCGCATGCTGAGGCGCACAGTGCGCAGAAGTCATCAACTTTCTGCAGAGTCAATAGCTACAGACCTCCAAACTTCATGTGGCCTTCAGATTAGCTCAAGAACTGTGTGTAGAGAGCTTCATGGAATGGGTTTCCATGGCCGAGCAGCTGCATCCAAGCCTTACATCATCAAGTGCAATGCCAAGCGTCGGATGCAGTGGTGTAAAGCACACCACCACTGGACTCTAGAGCAGTGGAGACGTGTTCTCTGGAGTGACGAATCACGCTTCTCTCTCTGGAAATCTGATGGACGAGTCTGGGTTTGGCGGTTGCCAGGAGAACGGTACTTGCCTGACTGCATTGTGCCAAGTGTAAAGTTTGGTGGAGGGGGGATTATGGTGTGGGGTTGTTTTTCAGGGGTTGGGCTTGTCCCCTTAGTTTCAGTGAAAGGAACTCTTTATACTTCAGCATACAAAGACATTTTGGACAATTTCATGCTCCCAACTTTGTGGGAACAGTTTGGGGATGGCCCCTTCCTGTTCCAACATGACTGCGCAAGAAGCAAGTCCTGACCTCAACCTGATAGAACACCTTTGGGATGAATTAGAGATCAAAAATTCCCATAAACACACTCCTAAACCTTGTGGAAAGCATTCTCAGAAGAGTTGAGGCTGTTATAGCTGCAAAGGGTGGGCCAACTCCATATTAAACCCTAAGGAATAAGAATGGGAAGTCATTAAAATGAATGTGCACATAATGGCAGGCGTCCCAAAACTTTTGGCAATATAGTGTAGCTGTCTTTTTTAGGATTAGAAATCATATTTTGTTGACCGAATACATGCTGACAGTAATCTTGAGAAAACTGTATAATTCATAACTATTTTAACTGAATTGTTATTTGAATGTATATATAAATAATTAACATAAGAACAGATGGCATATCTAGTCTGCAAGTATAGGTTTAATGGCAGTCTGCTTTATTGTAGGTACTACCTGAAGGAGTCCAAAGGAAGCAGACGGTGGTTAATATTTCTGGAGGGTAAGTGTGATGCTTTCAGTCATCAGAATATCTTCTGTGGAATTCAGACCCCTATTTCATCCCTGTTGATGCTGAACATGTATGAAATGCGTCTCTCTGCAGGTGGCTGGTACTGCTTCAACAAAGAGAACTGTGACAGCAGATACGAGACAATGAGGAGGCTCATGAGCTCCTCCAAATGGCCACAAACCAAGACAGGTTAGAAATTCCAATAGTCTGTCAACAGAAGTGTGACTGCTAATAGCATCACTAAAAGGCTTATTCAGACTTTTGATATACAAAGATGGAATGAATGGGAGAAAGTGCAACGCGCAATAAGTACCTCCTTCTAAATAAAAGAGCAAATCACTAATTGGTAATTGACCCTTCGCCGGGAGTTTGATTGACAAGCGATCTAACCAAGATCGAAGGGTAAATTGCATCACTGCAGCTGCCTTTGATTTGCATGATATGGGTGTTTAAGATAAACTTTAGACACTTAGACATTTAATTGTAAGCTTGGTGAACAGTTTTAGAGAATTTGATGTTTCCCCATTCAAAGAGATATGAGCTGTACTTGCATGACTGAAATAGCTGAAGTGTTTCAAAGATGGCCGCCCAGTGGAATGACTTGCCTTAAAGGGACTTTGTTGAGACCCAGGCCAAGTTTTTTGGCTTGATAAACATACATAAACTAGATTTCAAACAGTTATACGAAGTCAATTTTCATTTCTGTTATTTTGCACTGTTATTTCATAGTTCTGTATATATTTATTTTAACTGCAGGCACAGGAATACTGTCTTCACTTCCAGAGGAAAACCCACACTGGTGGAATGCCAACATGGTGTGAGTATCCCACTAGTGTATATACCCTTTTTTTACACTTTAGATGAAACGGTCGTTTTCATTGTGGTTATGTTGGCACAGATTTCGACCTGAAGTCTTTGTGTTTTCTACTTTTCAGGTTTATCCCATATTGCTCAAGTGATGTATGGAGTGGAGCCACACCAAAAACTGATCAAAGTAAGACTCAAATTATATCTGAAAGATGATATATTTAGTACTATGTTAAACAGAAGGGTCCAAATGCCAGTGAGACCACACTGAACCTGGACCTGAATACTTTAACTTGAAAAAATAGAATGTTAAATGTCCTAATTGAACTAAGGCCTAATCCTGGTTTAATCTAAACCCTGTCTGTGAAACCAGGCCTTAATATCTTAAATCTAAAACAATGACCCAAAACCTTTGATTGGTATATCAAAGTGCCAATATATTACCACTTTATACCATCACTGTACTCTAGTACAGTAGGCTACTATAATTTTCTTGTAATGACAGTCCGACATCTACCTGATCTCTTGTATAGCTATTATAAGCTAGTTAGCACTAGCCGCTCATTAATTGGTTGTTTATTGTGTACAGATGACTATGCGTTCATGGGTTCACTGATTATAAAGGAAGTTGTGAAGGATCTGCTCACCAAAGGTCTGGACAATGCCAAGATACTGCTGTTAGCTGGAAGCAGGTGAGTCCATATTACAGACCATAGTTTCTGACTCCGATATCTGTGACTGATGTTGACTAAATGTGTGCATCTTGTCCACAGTGCGGGTGGCACTGGGGTTTTGCTGAATGTGGATCCAGTATCTGAGCTCCTGGAGGAATTGGGTCACACAAACATCCAGGTCAGGGGTCTATCTGACTCGGGCTGGTTCTTGGACAACAAACAGTACCGCTGCACTGACTGTGTGGACACTATCAACTGTGCGCCCACCGAGGTCATCAAGAGAGGAATCAAGTAAGAATATTATGTTTGTTGGACCATATGCACTGATTGGAAAAACATTTTATTTAAAAAAAAAAAAAAAAAATATATATATATATATTATTGACAACTTCTGTTATTGCTTACTATCAGGATGTGAAGAGAGTTTCAATCAGTATAACAAAAGTGTTTATGAAAAGCATACCCTACCTTTAACATAGACAAATTTGATCTTGCTGTTGCTCATGCTTAAGGTTTATGGATTTAAACAAACCTCTAACCTTAAGGACAGTTACATTGTAGAGTTTTAATGGGGATATTGTGTTGCAAGTGACTAAAAGTTGATGAAATCCATTGAGCAATAAGAATTTCAGAGAGGTGAGTCATATTGTTCTCGCAGAAATACAATTTGCTGTATTTCCACTTATTTTTTAAAGAGGACTCGACTACACCTACACCTACAAAACAGATTTTGCACATTTCATGTCTTTGTGGCACTATTCCATAGTTTTAAAAAAGACTAATCCGTATGCTTCAAGTCGAATAATGATGTTAACTTGAAGTGTGCTATTTTGGAAAAAACTAATTTTGTACTAAGTATATTTTAATTGTAAGTAAATTTCAGTAAAGCATAAGTTTAAGTGTATATAGTGTACTTTTATCTGCTAAATTGGAAAAACTTTATGTATACTTAGTATACTTTAAGTATATGCCTGTGTAGGGACTAATTACATATGTAATGTTTTGGTGGAGGTGGAATGAAGGCATACAGCAGAAGGAGTGAGAATCCAAACGCAGTTTAAGAATAGCTATAATCCAAGGTCTTAGTCCATACCAGGCAGATACTGACTGGTTTTTGGACACCTGTGCAATAATCATGCTGTCTAATCAGCATCTTGATATGCCACACCTGTGAGGTGGATGGATTATCTTGGCAAAGGAGAAGTGCTCACTAACACATTTTTTTTTTAACAATATTTGAGAAATAGACCCTTTGTGTGTATAGAAAAAGTCTTAGATCTTTGAGTTCAGCTTATGAAAAATGGGGGCAAAAACAAAAGTGTTGCATTTATAATTTTGTTCAGTGTATAATCAGTCCGTACACACATACACTCCATGAAGAAACACCAGGGGCCTGTACCATGAAGCTGGATTAGCTGGCTAGCCAGGTAAGTTTCAGATTAGTTTGCACCAATCCTGGGTTTTAGGTACCATGAAAGTGACTTGGCTTTTAGCGGTGTTCATCGCCATGGTAACTTACGCTCCACGGCTAACCTGCTCCGGGGCAGGTTATGTTCAGGGTTAGAGATCTCAAACTGAAATTGGACCAATCAGGTGTAAGCAAAGTGACACTGACACACCCAACGCAATAAAGTCACTCCCCCAGTTTCTCTTCCTCCAAATTAAAGGTCATTATATAGTAAAAACAAATATTTAATGATGAAATTGTCTGATTTTAATGATAATATAATTTATATATGATTTGTATATGATCTATATTTTTATTAATCCATTACACACATGCAAGTTTAGTTTAACAGTTGTTATTAAGCACTTAGTTTCAATGAATATTGATCATATGTAGGCTAATATAAATAAGGTGTAAATATACTATTTAAATATGACTACATGTGAGCTTGTATGTTTGAGTCTCTATCTCTATATATTATTAACCAAATAAACTAACTTCACTTGGACTGATAGAGAAAGATCATTTCTTTTATTTGTCCTCTTTCAAAGATAAGTATTTTCCATTAGTGTAAATGCGTTTAAATTCTTAATTTTCAGTGAATTGAATCTCGCTGGCTCTCTCGTGAGAAGTGAATCACAGTTTATTTCTGTTGCAAGGCATGTGATTGGCTGTTCACCACTGATGTCACAGATTCATGTGCACACACTTCACAAACTCAGGATCAAAGCCTGAGTTGACAGAGAAAGTTGATGATCAGCATCATGGTACCAACAAAGCCGGATTGGAGTGGTTTGGTTTTGTCAACTCGAAACTAATCCTATAACCCTGAGTTTGTTCATCTACCATCATGGTACAGGCCCCAGAACTGCTCGAAATGCCAACAGAAAATGTCAACCAAAACAAACAAGACTTCATAAAGAGTACAGGGCAAAACGCCCAGAGTTTATGGAAACACTGAGGGACGAGACTGCCATCTGCTGGTACTTAAGGGTACTGCAGCTGATGGACATCACAACATGCTTGATTAGTGATATTAAAGTGTACTTTATTTGTGTTATAAGTACATTTCAAATTTATTGTGAGTGTCTTCAAAACACACAAGCAATATACCATGACTATATTATTTTTGAGGTACATTTTCAGTAATAACTTTGACTTATTCAAAATACAAAAAAATTGCACACTTTATATTCAAAAATAATACACTTAGTTATAATATAGCTATACTTTGTACATTATACTTTAAAAATTACAAAATCTTACAAAATACAGTTTAAATGTGCTAACATTCAACTACATTTTAATGAATACATTTGAATGCATAAATAAATAAATAAATAAAATGTAACATCCCTTATGAAGAGACATATTTCAGCAGTTCTTATTTAAACTTCACATGGGTTCAGCAAAACTAAACAAGATAACGTACCATATTTTCATTAAAAGAACACTGAATGATTTAAAAAAATAAAAAATAAATAAATACTGGACCAAAACAAATTACACATTATATTCCATTTTCTGAACGATCTGCTCATTATTACATTCGCATCGCTTCCATATCTGCAGAAACTCATAAAGAACAGGATCTGTTAACAGAATATACAAGAGATAAAGTCAGATGGCACCAAACAATTTATCTTCAGTTTACAGAATGGATAGAATAATTTATGGGAAATACGGGAAATAACCGGTAGGCTTCAATCCACACTTACCTCCAAATAGCAGGACATTTTCTCCTGTACTTTTCACGTAGGCTGTTTTATTTATTATAGTCGCTATCAAGCTCAGTCTGCAATGTTGCTTGTATTCCCAGGAATGAGCAATGCACTTTCTGCTTTCAGTGTTTCATTAAATAGGTAATATATGGTGGCATTGTGACCATCTCACTTTAAATATCTGAAATATATATATTTTTTATGCTTCTTGTGAGAGGTGACCTAACTAGAGTCCTGTTCACACCAACAGAAATGTTCCACATGAAAATTCGGTCTGATTTTCAGCCGTCATTCAATTTATAATGTCCATCGAACCTAATATTCGATGTGAAGAGGCCTAGAGTCTTTCGCATTCCATGTTTACCTTTTTCCTCATGTGAATTTCACAGTGAATTAGACATTTAGGAATGTCATGAACTTCTTGTCGACAGATACTGGGGCGGCGTTGTACCTGAGCGATGCCGACAGGCTTATGAAGGAAAAGAATGGAACTGCTTCTTTGGATATAAAGTTTATCCTACCATTAAACGTGAGTACAGGCACCATCCACGTAGTTCTTCACAGGCAGTATTGAATTTGGTTGTTTGTTAGTTTTAACCAAGTGTGATGTTTCTTTATCACAGGCCCTGTGTTTGTAGTACAGTGGCTGTTTGACGAAGCCCAGCTAACGGTGGACAACATTCATCTGACGGGTCAGCCGGTTCAGGAGGGTCAGTGGCGTTATATTCAGAACCTGGGGACAGAGCTGAGGAACACTCTGAAGGATGTCCCGTAAGTATGACTTGGCACTTTAGAGATTCTTTGTGAAGATAGCTTGAATGCTCATTTGATGTGAATACTTTTTTGCTGTTTCTGATGATCTGCTTTTCACCTCCAGTGCCATGTTTGCTCCAGCCTGCCTTTCGCATGAATTCATAACAAGAAAGTAAGTCATCTTTTTGATTTTGTGCATTTCTACTTGTAGATCAGGAGTAGATTTGTACCACTTTTCAAGTTATTTATATAAAGTTATAAATAATCATATACAGTATAAAGTGCTATTTTTCCCATGATGGACTAGTGAGATGAGCGAGACATTCATCGAGTTGCTCTGCCCTATTGTGTTTGTTGTAGTTACTGGACTGACGTTCAAGTCAAGGGCACGTCTTTACCCAGAGCGCTCCACTGCTGGGATCGCAGTCTACAGGAAAACAGCAGAAATAATAAATCCCCTCCCAAAGGCTGTCCCGTGCACTTGATCGACAGCTGTCCATGGCCTCACTGCAACCCGACGTGCCCAACAATCCGAGATCAGTCGACGGGACAGGAGATGAACGTTATCCAGTTCCTCATGCACATGGGTTTTGACGTACAGAAGATGGCCCACCAGCAAGGCATGGACCCAAGTAAGCTACTGGGCATGCTCAGCAGTGGCAGCTAAATGCTGTGGAAGGACTCGCTCCCAGTTGGGGCTGTGCTTCCCATCAGTCTGTTTTGATACCTCCAACCCCTTCACCCACCTCAGCTTTGACCTCATGCTGAGCCCTGCCTTTAGTCGGGGCTCTGTGCCAACTCTCTACGGGCTTCCATCTCCAGATCCCCCCATTAATGATCAATTTAAGAGTCCAAATGGCATTGTTTTGCTCCAGCGTATATTACCCATGCAGATTATTCTCACTGAGCAGCTTGGAGATGATGGAGATGCCCAAAACAGAGATTTGGAACGGAGCCCTTGTCAGATCCACCTCAGTTAAACCATGGGCTGCTGACTGTTCAAACGTTCCCAACACAACACCGTACCGGTGAAAGTACTGATGAACCATGTAACCGGTTAAAGGTACACCTGCATCTCTGCTCTTAATTTATCTTTTGGTTATAAAAGTATCACGAATGTAATCCAGTTTTACGGATCTTCAGCATTGTTGTTTGCTTTGTGGTTTGTATCTTATTTTCTTTTGTTACCAGTATATTTAGCCACAGTTTATTAGAGTTTTATATGTCCATTCAGAGAAAGAAAATACAGAGAGAGTACGGATATTGTCGATTATAGAGTTTATAATCTGCAACACGGATTATAGAGTTTATGAATTACATGTAAAATATATATTGGATCTACTCAAGACTATAAAGAATCGTATAAACAGGATCTTCGGAACAGACAGACTCACGTGTGTGGAAAGCACTGGATCACCTTACTCTAAACCCAACATCATTCTTGGAGTATAGCTAAGTTATTTTCTGAAATGTCTCATTAATAATAATATTTAAAGGAATAGTCAGTCCCATAATAATAATTCTGTCATCTTTAACTAACTCCAATGCCAATCCATCCAAACATGGATCTTTTTTTTCTCTCAGTAGAACATAGCTGGAGAACTTTTAAAGAATGTTCAAGCTTCTGTTCTCTATATCATCAAAGTATATGGTCATTTATACTGCCAAAAGCCAAAAAGGATATAAAAACACAGTAAAAGTAGTATCATAGTTGTCATACACTATATTCTAAGTCTTCTGAATCCAGTTGAGGCCCAACTATGACACCAAAACGATAACTATAATGATAACTATATGCAACAGTCAACGGTTGGGTTCCAGAGGTGAAAACTCCATTCAATTTCTCCATAGGGAAAATGGATTTTTAACGATAGCTTATAAACCTTTAAAGACAGCCCTACTGTGAGCTGCGAGGTTTTTAAAGCTGTTGGACCACATTATTTCAATTTCGTTTTAAAATAATCGTGTTTAGGCAGGAACACACCAAGTCGACGCCGACCAACCAGTGATGAAAGCAGACTGCGGGGTTGGCTCATGTCAGCAGCGTGTCAAAAGTTGCCCTGACATACCAAACCGAGGCTCGACAGCCAAGTAGCACGTCCGTTCTGCGCCTGCGCAAGATGCCTTCCTGTACCAGCAGGTGGCAGTAGCTGAACAGCAATCAGAATGATCAGATGGCCCGACGGACCGACGAGCTCTGGCGCCGATTCAACATGTCGAATCGGCCGGAAAAACGAGGACCAACTTCAGCCGACGGTGCAGAACTCACTGAGAAAACTTAGTCGCCCGATGGACAAAAACTGCCTGACGGCCGACCGTCGGCTTGGTGTGTTCCTGCCTTTTAACAGCAGAATTTGTGGTGAAAAACTACATTACCCATGATGCTGTGTAGAAAATTTCACCAGAGTCAAAAGATCTTGTTAGCTCCACCCACTCCCATGAAGCATTGCGAATAACTTAATCAAGTTGTTCTCCATACACTCTCAAAATACTTAAATGCTTGTAACTACATGCATATTTTGCAATGAAATACACACTCCTATAATCAACATTTTTAAATGAATGGTTTTATATTTTATATTTAAAGTTTTCATTAGTTCACATTGCTTCATGGGATTGTAGTTCTTTCCCTCACTAAAGCAAAACTGCAGTCTTTGTCATTTTGTCTGATTTTCAAACTTTTCTTTGCTTCAAATCAAAGTTTGTAATGTTATGATTTACCTCATAGCTGGTTGGCTTGGTTCATGGCTTATAACAGGTAAACTTTTTTGAAGCGCCTATGGGAAAAATGAATGGAAAACATCCTTCCGGAACTAGCGAAACTATGTTTTTAACATTATAGTTAGTCCTTGATGTGAATAGGCATTTATTCCCTTTTTGCCATAGCTATCAAATCTCATTTGTGGTCAAGCTGACACAGCAAACATTGGCTTTTGACATGAGACCTTTTCTCATAAAACCTCTTAGCTAAACACGAGCGAATGACATGACAATATGGAGCATGATAGTAGTTCAATAGGGAACTACTTTAGATTGCCTTTTTGGAGACTTTTGTGGCAGTGTACATACATGTGTGTTTGTATGTAAATCAGAAGGTAGGACATTGAAAACTGTTCATGAGGGTGAGTAAATGATGTCAGAATTTAAATTTTTGGGTAAACTATTCCTCTATGGTACAAAATACATATATCTTCACAAATAATGGATGAAATGCAAATTCCCACAAACATATCCTCCTTTTTCATAGTCACATTTCAGGCCAGCAATGTCCTGAATGTGACCCTGCTACTCAGGTTGGTTCTCTATACCTTTTTGGTATACCTTCAGTTTAACTCGTTCACATTGTATTAAAAGGGGTATTTCACTCATTTCATTCACTCATTTTCTTTTCAGCTGTGTATAAACTCTTGGGACATTTTTGTCTTAGTATCTTAATGGTAAATAAGCAAAATGACATTGTTTGAGTGCAATTCCCCTTTAAAACCACCATTGTACTAACATGACAGTAAGATGATGGTTGATCACACATTTATCAATGCAAATTCTCACACAATTGGGAGAGGCTATTATGCTCTGTATCTATGTATATGTTTTGTTAACAGCTGACTCTTCTGAGAGTACTTTTGTCAAATGAAGACATTCTAGACTGTTAAAATATTTAATAGAAAATTACTTTTTAATATAATTTTTTTTATGTAGCGGTCTAATGAAAAAATAAATAAATCAGCCAAAAGAAAAGAAAACAACAGAGATGTGAAGGTATTACTAATTGCTATTTTGTTCGATAACATATTTTTTTAACAGAAAACTCAATCTACATTGCTAAGCTGCATATTTATTTTATGTAAATCATATTTATAATGCTATTTTCACAGAGAAGTGATTCTTTGTAAATTGTAAATAATTCTGTTTTTTTTTTCTTGTGTTGAATGCATGTTTGTGTCCCTGAGAGAAAACATTACAGTTATTCCAAAGAAACATTTAATATTGCCTTTTCATTTTTAACATATTTAACACCCCAGTGTCCACCTCATGGTGTTACTGAATTATGAACCTATTTTACTTCCATAATCTTTCAATATATCATCATAATTTTGAGTGCAACAGGAGTAAAGTAACACATTACTTTTAAATTGACAACAAAATAGTTACTTTTTCAAATAATTGACGCAAGTAACTTTGTTTTCCCATTTATTGAATGACAGCTCTCCTGTCCCCGTGTTGAGGGAAGGTTCAGATCCATTGTGTGCGCTGTGAAAACATGATGGTGTTTACTCATAAAAAAACTTCAGTATTCCTCAAAATGAATAAAAACTGTGAAATGCAAACGCAGAATACACAAAAATACACAAATATACTTTATTGATTTAATCTCACTTTATTAACCAATGTCTTTACTGTTGACTTTCAACGTTCCAATTCAACCATACTAATAAGCAAAAAATTACTTCAGGTGAACATCACAGTTGTGTTTATTTTTTTAGTTTTTTGTTGTTAATGTAAGAGTGTTGAACTTTCTTCTCCTGTATCTTACAAGAACAGGAGCACAGCTGAAAGGTTTGTTTGAGCTGCGCCCTCTACTGTACAGGTGTAAATATGCATTTCCTTCAGTCTAATGGGGCGTTAACACCAGACGCGACTTGTGCAAATAAATCATGCTATTTGTGCGTAGTTGGACGCTTGAACTAGGGATGGGTAAATGAAGCCTCATGAAGCACTGAGGCTTTCCCCTGACTGTTCCGGGAAAAGATTCAAAGCTTCAAGAGTGTCAAGAACAGCGCCATCTGGTGCTTATTTAAAACATATCAGCCAGAAGCTTTTGGAAGAAGCTCTGTCAGATGACGTAACCACCACACGCTCCACAGTTTCAATGTTATGTGTACAAATAAAAGCCTTACCTAATTTACCCTTTAAAGTGTGACAACAAAATATAATATGACCTTACATGATTCAATATGATGTAATGTACTATTTATCTCTACACTCATTCCCTAGTGAAAAAGGACATTGTGTTATAGGATCATCTGTTTTTAAATGTGCTTATGACACTTTGATAGTGCTTGTGTAACTGTAGGAAAGACAGAAAGGGGATAAAATTGTGTTAATTATTTTTATTGACCCATCAACCAGACTGAGCCAACGAGGACTCGTTAAGTAAGATCTGGGGTTCGAACTTTATGATACGCAAAGCGAAACACGCACGTGATTGGATAGAAAGTGAGGCTTCAATTGTCATCAATCACGTGACCAATACACACCCCGATACGGGGCTTCGCTAGAAATTGTCTCGCATGCGCGATACGCACATCGAAGAATCAGTGTCATACGTAACATCACTAGCTTGAACATTTTGAGTGTACTTGCTTCATTCGCGCGTGAATTTCACTTCACAACAGACACAATTTGCGTCATGGGAGGGACTCTACTTTAAATATGTGTCCCAGATTCTTCCACTTCTTTCTGCACACTTTCTCTGAATAAATAAATCAACTTGTCAGCAGGAAAGTAGTTGTAAAATACGGCGAATAAGCTTAATTTGCCGGCTTTAGCTAGCTTGTAGTCTCAATATGTATATATATATATATATATATATATATGGCTCAAATTGAGTAAAGAGCGTTTTTTACAACTTACCAGATGGTCGGATCTCCACCTTTCTTCCAAGCAGGATCCTTTTTATTCCTGTTTCTATAAAAATACGAAGATGTATCCTACTGCTCCGGGCATCCACATACAGCAACCAGTGCCCAAGGAAGTCGACCGGAAGTTGAAGTCGGCTGCGTGCCGCCATCTTGTAGCAGAACTTCACTTGCGTTAGCATCCCATTGACTCCCATTCATTTTGGCGTCACTTTGACAGTGAATAACTTTACATCTGAGGCATTTAAAGACTCCATTTGTCCATAATTTATTTCTAAAGATACACGACAATGTATAAAGGGCTCCATTACCTTCTATGTTACATTATGGCCCCGTAGAAACAGTTTTTGTAAAAATAGGCTAACGATTGCGTCATAACCACTCGACTTTCTGTCGCGCAGTAGAGAAATGACCGTACAGACAGGAGGAGAAGCTCGCAGGCAATAGTATGCATTAACTTAATATGGCGTACTGGCGTTACATTTTAAAATACTATACAAACTAATTAATCAGAATACTTACTCCTGCTCACTCACGCCAAAGAACTCCCCGCTCAAGCTCGCCGTCTCTGCAAGATTAACGATGGCAGTTTTCATGCACAGCTACTAGAAGATTTACATCTGTCAGACAGGTTGCGGACGTCATCAAGCTTAGTGTGAGTCTGCGCGTCAGAAACGGAAGTGCTAAAAATCGCTAAAAATGGGCTTCACTTGTCTCCATTGAGTTCCAATGGGGTCGCTGTATCCATTTCTTTTACTGTCTATGACAGCGACGATGATTTTGTCCTCCATTGTTGTTTCGGATTTCTGCCTCGGGTCGCTACGTCGTAATCACGTCACTACTAGAGCAAGCTCCTGATTGGTTAATATTCGCCAAAGTTCAGATTTTTCAACTCGCCCGAAACGCTCAATTTGTGCCCTGTCAAAGACGCGATAGACATGTCTTTCGCATCTTTGCATTGACTTAACATGTAAATCACTCGCGCGTAACGCTTCATTCCTGTCTGGTGGGTGTGAACGCACCATGAGGCCTCACTTTAGGTGTGGAAGGTCCTTTACATTCATCAAAAATAGAACTTTTTCTTTGTTATTAAAAACAAAAAAGCAAGCCCAAGTAACTAGGAAATACAATTAGTTTTTAGGTAGAAACGCTATATTGTAACACATTTCTTTTAAAAGTAACTTTCCCCAACTTTGCATAGTACCTTTTGGGTGACACTGTGCCAGTGAGAGCTGTTGAGACATTTTTGATTACTGTAGACAAAGCATCTAAATAAAGCATCTAATTATGAAAATCAACTTCTTGATATAAAACAAATGAAATAATAATAATAAAAAAACAGTAAGCAGTAGTTAATGTAAAAATATTCTACATTAACTCTAAGGATACAATAAAATAATGCCTTGGCTAGTGTTTTTGCTAGGCACTTTTTTTTAAAAAAAAAAGTTTTTTTTGATCTGAATAGTCTTGTACAAAACTGACGAGCAATGTTTCATCTGCTGTTTAATCTGGGGCCATGACACTGCACTTTTTCTTTGAGCCAGACAGATGTGCCAGGGCCTACACCTTGTAACTGTCCCCAAACTTACACACACACACAGATTGCAACCATATGAAACACGACTCCCTGCACTGTTGCTGGACGCAGACATTTGGATTCCCACCCCATTCCACAGTGGAATATAGGGCTCTATTTATAGAGTTGGTGGAGCCCGTGGCCCTGAGCTCGGCAGAACACACTCATTAAAACCGCTTTCCCTAGTACACTTCAACTCGAAGCCCAGCACATGCCAGTGTGTGTGTGAGAGTGGAAACAGTGTTAGAGAGAGTAAAAGTTCTAAAGGTAATCAGTGTTAAAAGTTGTTTGAAGAAACCGGGACCTACGGATACCATCTCATGTGGGATATTACTTGCTCGTCTTCTGTATTATGAAGAGACACTTCAGCTATAGCAGGTGACATTCGACTCGCAAGGAACTTTCTGCGTAGATCCAGTGGTCACGATCAACTCACAAATACCAAGAGAAAGACCTGCGAGGAGAAGGTGGCTATGTAAAGACTCCTGCTGTAAGGTAGTAGGGAGCCGTTGATTGGAATTTGGAACTTGAAGTAAATATCAGCAATGATTTGAATTTAAAAGACAATTCTCTTGTGGTCAAACTGTTGCTTTGATATATCTTGCATGTCAGTTTCTTGAAAATCTAAAAGTACTTATAGCAAAGTGACTGTCCACTCACAAACAGAGAGAACATCTAGAGTTTCTGCTGTAATCTGATCCTACACACACTGCAGTAATTATAAAGCAGAGCTGGGAAGCAGTAAAGGAGATTTGTCATTAAGGCTGCCTAAATAAAGAGGCAGGCTAAAGGGCGAGGTTTGTGGATTCGGCCGCGGAGGTGCAGCGTCACTCATCAAGATCCACCCGAGAGCGGCTCATGGACCCCCAAGGAGGCCACTACCTAAACAAGGCAGCGGTGCTGTCTGGACTCGGCGCTGCCCGCATGTGCCAGCTGCTGCTGGGATGCACCACCATGGCCCTGGTGGCCCACAGTGCGGGATTCAGCGCCACCTATGGCACCTTCTGCATGTTCGTCTGGTGCTTCTGCTTTGCCGTCACACTGTTGGTCTTCACCTTGGACGTGACGAGGCTACACGGGTGCATGCCCATTTCCTGGGACAACTTCACCGTGGCCTTCGCAATGCTGGCCACTCTCATGTACGTCACAGCCTCGATAGTGTACCCCGTCTACTTCCTCAGGTCCGAGTGCCCATCGGAGGGCTGCGAGGTGCGGAACTACCGTATCGCCGTCACCGTCTGCTCCAGCGTCTGCTGCTTCGCCTACGGAGCCGAGGTGTTCATCACGCGGGCCAAGCCGGGGCATGTGGTCGGCTATATGGCCACCGTGTCAGGCCTGCTCAAGGTGGTCCAAGCCTTCATAGCCTGCATCATTTTCGGCGCTCTGGCCAATGACAGTGAATACAACCGCCACATCCCTACACAATACTGCGTGGTGGTCTACAGCCTGTGCTTTGCTGTGACCGTAGTCGTGGTGGCTCTTACCGTCTCGGGGAGAACGTCTTCGCTGCGCTTTCCTTTCGACCGTTTTGTGGTCGTCTACACCTTCCTGGCGGTGCTGCTGTACCTGAGTGCTGCTGTGATCTGGCCGGTTTTTAGTTTCGATAAGAAGTATGGAACCCCAGGGCGACCAAGTGACTGCCCTAGAGGAAAGTGTCCGTGGGACAGCAAGTTGGTGATCGCCGTGTTCACTTGTGCAAATCTGGTGTTGTACTTCACTGATCTGGTATACTCTCAGAGAATACGATTTGTCTCACATTCAGCAGCATAAGGCCATCTCATCTCTAGCCTGGTGGATTTATAAATACTGGAAATGAGGCAGGAAAAGTGTTGTGAAATACAGACATGCCAATAAAATACAGCTGTATGTACTAGTATATTAAAGTATAATTTCTGATTTTTTGTTATTTTTGTTGGTTAGAATGAAAATGTTTGGACTTCCTAATTGCTGGGCTTGAATTTTTCATTGAAGAGTTACTTTGCTTAGTAGAATTAAATCAAAGTTTTGGTGCATACCAATGTAGAATTAACAATGCCTCTCTGCAATTCATTCTCACTGTAACCCTTAAAGGATTAGTTCACTTTAAAATGAAAATTAGCCCAAGCTTTATCCTCATCCTCAAGCCATACTAGGTGTATATGACTTTCTTCTTTCTGATGAACACAATCTGAGTTATATTAATAAAATATCCTGACGCATCCAGGCCTTAAAATGGCAGTGAATGGAAACCAATGAGAATGAAGCTCAAGAAAGTCCATCCATTCATTATTAACGTACTGTACACTTCTCCGGGGGTTAATAAAAGCCTTCTGAAGCGTTGCGTTTGTGTAAGAAAAATATGCATATTTAACAAGTTATAAAGTAAAATATCTAGCTTCTTCCATATTCAACTTTCACAAAAAGGAAGGGTTATTTTTTTTTTGTAAGTTGAATACAGAAGGAGTGGGACATAGTGTAAGTGTTTTGAACTGCGAGAAGCGTTACACTTTCTTCATAAGTTGAATATAGAAGGTGGTCCGGCTATAACTTGTTAAATATGGATATTTTTCTTACACAAACGCATCACTTCAGAAGACTTTTATTAACCCCCGGAGAAGTGTACAGTATGTTTATAATGGATGGATGCACTTTCTTGAGCTTCATTCTCAAATGATATCTATTGTGAAAAGCGCTATACAAATAAATTTGAATTGATTTGAATTAGTTTCCATTCACTGCTATTATAAAGCTTGGATGCGTCAGAATATTTATTAATATAACTTGAATCGTGTTCATCAGAAAGAAGAGAGTCATATAACCCTAGGATGGCTTGAGGGTGAGTAAATCTTGGGGTAATTTTCATTTTAAACTGAATTAATCATTTAATGTAAGGGTGTCCAATCCTGCTCCTGGAGGACTAATATCCTATAGAGTTTAGCTTCAGTTAGCTCCAACACACTTACCTGGATGTTTCTAGTAATCCTGAAGACCTTAATTAGCTGGTTTAGGTGTGTTAAATTAGGGCTGGTGCTAAACTCTGCAGGACAGTGGCCCCCCAGCACATGCCGTTCTAAGGCAGCATGACGTTTTTCCCTTCTGTGGAACATAAAAGTAATCAAAATGTCTTTTATGTTCCACAGAAAGTCATACAGTTTTGGAACAACATGGGGCTGAGTAAATGATGACAGAATATTATTATTATTATTTTTTTTGCCTGAACTATCTCTTTGAGAATTTTATTTATTATCTTTTTATGTCTATTAAAACACTAAGATTGTTGTGGTTTAGAACTGATATTATATGGCTTACTCTAAGTAAAATTAATGTGTATTTTCCCTTAATTTAGCTATACATAATGTTATTATAATTATATGCATTGTTATTTGATTACTAGTATGGCAATTTCCAAACTTGAGAGATCTAAGACCTCTGATTAAAAGAAGAGAATATGTCACTTGTTTATGTATTGTCCACAGAAATAAATCCCATGCATTGTTTTCATGAATGGCCTTAATTGTCATGGTGCTCAGATAGCATCTCTGTTTATCCAGTCAAACTACTCGTCTCAGGCTCTAAAATTAGTTCATTATGTCTTTTTACTATAGTAGGCTATGTAACAATATATTGTTACTTATTCTCAAAATATTTAAATAAATCAAAATAATTAAACTGGATTCTTTTGTGTCAAAGTTTCTTTCTCTTTCTCACCACCACCTCCAAATACCAGCACACAAAAATGTCCAGAAATACAAATTAAGACAATTTTCTGTATAAATATGTGTGGGTGGATGGTTATAGCCTACACTATTATGAAAATGTATTAATTTATTATGTCCTAAAAAGTTAAAGGATTAGTTCACTTTCAAATTAAAATTTCCTGATAATTTACTCACCCCCATGTCATCCAAGATATTGTCCTTTTTTCGTCAGTCGAAAAGAAATTAAGGTTTTTGATGAAAATATTCCAGGATTTTTCTCCTTATAGTGGACTTCAATGACCTCCAAACGGTTTCAGTGCAGGTCTTATCTAGAGAAACCATCGCTCATTTTCTAAAAAAAATAAATAAATAAAAATAACATTTTATACATTTTAACCATGAATGCATATCTTGAACTAGCTCTCTTCTTCTTCTTCTCTATTTGAATTCCAGCAGTGTAGACACTGCTGAGTGTATTTCTGCCCTCCACAGGTCAAAGTTTGAACTAAATTGTCATACAATATGCTAGTGCAAGTATATAACAATTAGTTCAAACTTTGACCTGTGGAGAGAAAAAGAAGAAGAGACGAGCATAGAAGATGAGCATCTATGGTTAAAACGTATATCATTTTTATGTTTGTTTTTTAGAAAATGAGCGATGTTTCTTTAGACTGGGTAAACCCAGCCTGATCTGCCGGCGACTTGATTTCGCCCGGCATCTCAGTCTGGAAACCCGTACATTCATTTCTTCTGCTTCTGTTACACTTTTGCGGGAACCAATCACAGACTGGCTTATCCACCTTGCTCGCTATTGGCGGGTATAACACGATGACGATAGAGAAGCGACGGCAAGCAGCTATTTGTTTACCTTGAACATGGCAGCCACTGAAGCGCAGCAACCAGCTGATGCCGCTGTCGATGCTGTTTTAAAAGTTTTCAAAGGCAAGTTTTGATGCTACAAACCAATACAAAATAAACCTGTCTGGAGTTTCGCGTCGCTCTGCAAAGTACGTCACCCAGATCGTTGATCTGATTGGTTGAAGGACTATCCAATTGTGCGACTAATGCTTGTTGATCACGCCTCTTGTGCAGTAAAAAATACATAGCAGACTCCCCAGACCAATGTTTAATTTTAAATTGAGCTTGGTCTGGTGATAGCCAGACAAATGTTTCTTTAGATAAGACCCATATTCCTCGTCTGGGATCATGTAGAACGCTTTGAAGCTGCAATGAAACTGTGCAGCTTCAAACTGTTTGGGCTCCATTGAAGTCCAATATAAGGAGAAAAATCCTGGAATGTTTTCATCAAAAACCTATTATTTGTTTCGACTGAAGAAAGAAAGACATGGACATCTTGGATGACATGGGGGTGAGTAAATTATCAGGAAAATTTTATTTGAAAGTGGACTAATCCTTTAAGTAAATATGAAGATGAGAGAAAAAAAAATAAATTGGGGAAAATGTTTATAAATGGACAGCATATAGTTTTTTTTTGTTTTTTTTTAGTTGTGGGTTTGGGTTTGTATGTAATTATTAAATTTAGCTTCAACTGAAAATAGATCTATGATAAGTCTCTAATAAAGAAAAGTAGTTAAACACCAGTGAGACAGGGGGCAAGCAAATAGAGACAAATATACAAATACATAAAATGGAAACATCAAAAATAAGGAATCTGTTACATTTATCGGACAGGCGATGTTAAAATGCGGAAACAACACTGCAACTCGGTTACATGCTGCGTTCCAATTCGCCTACTTATACTACGCCCTAAAAGTATGTACTCTTTCTGTAAACAAAAAGTACTTACTTTTGAGTGTGTAGCAAAAGAGTAGACAAGCTTTGGGACATACTAACACGTCATACAATCGCGTCTTTTCTCTCTGTCGCATCCTGTCACCGTAAACTGGCCTGTCAATCATCTTACATCCTCCACATTTCATTTAGCTAATTTCCTACCGTATCGGAGAGAAATACAGCACGTTGATCTGCAGTCGCGAGTCTTTCATGTGGAGAACTCACCTCATTTTAATGCATAATGATGCATTTAAAAGTTAATGGCCAATCAGATCTTTATAAAAGTCCACATTGGTATTTGCAGATGAAAAATAACACAGATAACATTAAATAAATATTTTCTATCAGGTTAAACTGATTATTAGTCACTCAAACAACCTCTCAGCGTCGATCGTGCATATTTGCCATGTTTTGTAGTTTTTAACACTTTTTACTCGTGTTTGTAGTTCTGAACTGAATCCTCGTCCAACGTGCAATGGGTTGTGGGCAATATTAGCCTTTATAGTGTGCACGGATCCACACTTCGAAAATCTACCGGTAGACCATCCGGGCATTTTGGCATACTCTTTTCTACATACTATGCTTTGGGACACACTTATTTTAATCTCACATACTATTTAGGATGGATAGTATGGACATTGGAACGCAGGGATAGTTTTGCTGTCTTTCTGTTGACACAACACCACGTGCTCATGAAGAGTGATGCAACTGGCTTCTCTGGCCTATCAGGACGTATGGTGCACGCATAAAGTACAGGGATTGGCTGAGGCTCAAGCAGTGCTCTACCGCGATTGGTCACAGCCTGCTACTCCACGTCAGGAATGGCAGGTTAACTAAACGTCCACAGACAACGTGAACACGATAAACAAACGTGAAACAAACAAAATACATGCGTACGAGCTCTTCGAAAGATCGTATTTTAGGTACGTTTGTTTAAACATTTAGTTGTCTACATTTATCTCGATGTTTGTGGTGCGTTACAGCTTGTTCAGTCCGATCAGGAAATAGAGTAGTAGAGTCTGTCTTCAGCTGATGTATTAGAGTGTGTAAAGTGATTGATAACGTGTGTGTTTTTGTCTGCTGGTGAATAAACTCATCGGTCTGGTTGTTAACAGGTCAAGATGAGCGTTGGTTTCATCGGAGCGGGTCAGCTGGCGCACGCGCTGGTGAAGGGCTTCACAGCAGCAGGTACAACAGCGCATTAAACACACAAAACCACCGCTAGAGGCGCCAAAACACTCTACAGGCTGAACAATCTATGATATTGAACCAAATAAGACTTTTCTGTCTTTAAGGGTTAGCTCACCCAAAAATGAAAATTCTGTCATTTATTACTCACCCTCATGCCATTCCACACCGGTAAGACCTTCGTTCATCTTTGGAACACAAATTAAGATATTTTTGTTGAAATCCTATGGCTGAGGCCTCCATAGGGAGCAATGACATTTCCTCTCTCAAGATCCATTAATGTACTAAAAACATATTTAAATCAGTTCATGTGAGTAGAGTGGTTCAATATTAATATTATAAAGTGACGAGAATATTTTTGGTGCGGCAAAAAAAAAAAAAAAAAAAATGCCTTATTTAGTGATGGCCGATTTCAAAACAAACACTGCTTCAGGAATCTTCGGAGCGCCAAAGTCACGTGATTTCAGCAGTTTGGCAATCCAAATCATGATTTGACACAAAAGATTCATAACGCTCCGAAGCTTTCTGAAGCAGTGTTTTTAAATCGGCCATCACTATATAAGTCGTTACTTACCAAAAATATTCTTGTCACTTTATAATATTAATATTGAACCACTGTACTCACATGAACTGATTTAAATATGTTTTTAGTACCTTTATGGATCTTGAGAGAGGAAATGTCATTTGCTGGCTATGCAGGCCTCACGGAGCCATCAGATTTCAACTAAAATATCTTAATTTGGTGAGGAATGGCATGAGCGTGAGTAATAAATGACATTATTTTCATTTTTGGGTGAACTAACCCTTTAAATACATTTAAACCATGCCATTTTTTTTTCATTTTTGGCATAATTTTTATTAAATAAGCATATTATATCAAGTAATATTGACACACAGTAATGATCTCAGTGGGAAGTTATCAGAACAAGTTGTTTCTCAAAAAGTTGTTTATTTACAGAATATTTAATAAAACATAATGCATGTAATAATCACATTTGCTCATTTTATGATTAAAAAAAAAATGCACCTTTTGATGGAAATAACATCACAACATTTATTTCCATCCAGAGGTGCATCACTTTTTGGTCAAGATCTTAACCAAAGACTTTCAATGAATTTAAGGTCTGGACTTAGATGTGCCAATTCATGTGTGAAAATGATTCTTGATGCTCACAACCAACCATTCTTTTACAATTTGAACCTGATGAATCTTGACATTGTCATTCTGGAATGATGTGTCTTCCTACATGGTTGTTTAAGAAATGAAAAGCAATATACTCTATCAATGAGGGTTAACTGAACTGTTCCCAAACATATAACATGTTAATAATCACTGTAATAATAGACTCTTAAGTATTTGTCTATTTAAATCCAAAGAGCGACTTTTTTTTGGCAAAGCAGTGTATACTAACTTATATAACTTTTGGCCGCATGACACATCACATTTGCGAAATGATGTGTGTAGTACCACCACTTAAAACATAGAATCTCATTCTCATCAATATTTAATGGAAGCTTTTACATTTCCCTCTCCTGTCCATCAGGTGTGATCGCCACGCACAGGATAACAGCAAGTTCTCCAGACAAAGACCTGCCAACTGTCACTGGGCTAAGAGTGAGTGTTTGACAAGATTTTGACCAGCATCTGAGACATGTTAGAGTGACAAAAGTAGCAGTGATACACTGTTGAACATCTTTAAAAAGGCAATTTCTCTGTTCTTCAGAAAATGGGAGCATACTTCACTACCAGCAATAAAGAGACTGTGAACAAGAGTGATGTTCTCTTTCTTGCGGTCAAGCCACATATCATTCCCTTCGTTTTGGATGAGATTGGGCCAGACATCGAAGACCGCCATCTCATTGTCTCTTGTGCAGCAGGAGTCACGATCAGCTCCATAGAAAAGGTCAGAATGCACTTTTTCCATGATCTATAGTAATGATTTAACACGTCCTGCCTGTTTGGTGAAGCAAAGCATTTCATTTATGAAAAATAATGATTACACTTTAAGCTTTTTTGTGTAATGCATTATAAAGGTATTTATTATTATAATGCATCTGTTTATAAATAATTGTAACCAAAGTTAAAATGCATTATAAAATAATATTCCTTGTTACATCTGAAATTGGATGTTTGTCATGTGTTTTAATGGGCATAATCAATTTATTAAGACAGATAATTTTATAATGCATTATATACAGAGATTTTATGTGAATGCTAACGTGAATGCTAAATAAATGAAAATCTAAACAAAATAAATAATAAATTAGTAAATAAACATTTTCTCTATTTTTTTTTTTTTTTTCAGTTTTGGTAAATGCATGTTTATTTACACTACTGGTCAAAAGTTTGGAATAATAGCATTTTTTATTTTTATTTTTGAAAAAGTCTCATTCACTTCACTTAATGTTTTTTTTTTAATAATAATAATTGTTAATAATTGAGCAGCAAATCAGCATTTCTGAAGGATCACGTGACTGAAGACTGAAGTAATGATGCTGAAAATTCAGCTTTGATCACAGGAATAAATAATTTAACATATTCAAATAGAAAAAAGAAAACTCCTTTCGAGAAATCTTAATTATTCCAAACTTTTGACAGGTAGTATATGTTTATCATTTATTTTGTTTAGTATACATATTGTATTTATCATTAATTCACTTTTTTAATTCATGTTTGTGGGCAGCCAATTTTCTGTATATCAGGGTTTTTTTTAATGCAAATTCATCAAATTATTTATATATTAAGAATCTGTGCAGTGTTAAAAATGTCTATTTTTGAAGTTCATATGAAAGGTTCTTCATTTTATTATTTTCTCTTTTTATTTGAACTTGATGGACACAAACCAGGTTATTCATAACAAATGAATTAGTCTTGCTTCAGTGCAAAAACAGCTTCACTTTATGTAACACGAAAGACTCAAAATAGTAAAACCAATATTATGAATGGAGATTCTACACTCTTAATGCTACATGGATGAGCCACACAATATACACAAACCTGTGATCATACATCAATTAAATTCTATATCGATTCAAATCTTCATATATTGCAGAAACTGCTGCAGTACCGTCCGGCACCTAAAGTAATTCGCTGCATGACAAATACCCCAGTGGTGGTGCGTGAAGGGGCCACGGTGTACGCCACCGGCACCCATGCAGAGGTGGAGGATGGGAAGCTCCTGGAGCAGCTAATGGCCAGTGTGGGCTACTGCACGGAGGTGGAGGAGGACCTGATTGATGCTGTCACTGGTCTTAGTGGCAGCGGCCCAGCCTATGTAAGCATCAACCTAGGAATATTCAAGAGGTTTAAACCAACCGTTGGGCTCCTTGTGGCTTCCTTTGCCCAAAAGCATCCACCTCTGACTGGGAATATTTATATATCTTTTTATCATAGGCATTCCTAGCTGTTGACGCTCTTGCTGATGGAGGAGTAAAGATGGGACTGCCCAGAAGATTGGCTGTGCGACTAGGAGCTCAGGCTCTGCTTGTTAGTGCTTGACAGTCTCTAAAACATTTCTGATATTGATAATCTTAAAAAATATTTCTGTGTATAAGATTTACAATACTATGATGCTTTTTCAAAGGGGGCGGCAAAAATGCTCCTGGAGTCTGAGCAACACCCTGGAGAGTTAAAAGACAACGTGGCTTCACCTGGAGGTGCTACGATTCACGCTTTGCATGTCATGGAAAGTGGCGGCTTCCGTAGCCTCCTGATCAACGCTGTGGAGGCATCATGCATTAGAACCAGGTACAGCAACTTCATTTCTGATGAGTGATTTTCAGCTAGAAAGGGTCAGCCGCTTTAATTCAGATATTTTTTAAAGGGGGCATATCATGAAAATCTGACTTTTTTTAAAGTGCTATAATCGGGTCCCCGTTGCATCTACCAACCCAGAAAACGTGAAAAAGGACAACCCAGTAACTTTGTTTTGGCAAGCCTTTCTCTGCAAGTATGTGAAAAAGCGAGCCACTCAGATTTCGCTCCCCTTGTGATGTAGACAGTGGATCTTATTATAAATATTACCGCCCTTTAATCTGCACTTTCCACCCACATTTCCATCGGCACCATCATTTTGTTTTCGCAAGTGAAAGTTTTCTAAGGCAAAAAGTTTGAGCAAAGCATGCTATCTGTCCCCTTTCAGTCGGTCACGTTCGACGTACGTCAGTAGTGACCGACGAATTGGGATATCGCTTAGAGAGCCCTATCAGCTTCGTGTAAACTAAAACAAGCCAATGGAATTGCCGTGTGATATTTGCATAATGCGCACCGCCCCCAACAGGTGTATATAAATAGGAAGCAGATGCAATCGCACTCTGTCTTTCGCTTCGGAGCCATTCAGTGGTGTCCTGTTTAAGAAGACTGTTTTGTGTGAACTAAACTGCCTCGAAGAGGATTCACAGCAGCCGTGTGTGCCGGTGTAACGGTGCTACAGCGAGGTCGCGAGCTCCCGAGGATCCGAGCTATAGCTCTCAACTGCTGTTTTCACAGCACATGCCTAGAGTGAAAGTGTGTGTGTTGCGATTTGGGCCGGTTCCTCGGTGTGTCTAGGGAGTGGTGTACCTGGCACATCGCGTCACTCCCTGTGTGCTTCGGCACGAGCGAGTTGACTGTTTTCCCCTTCTAAAAGAGCTTTACAGACGAACCCTGACAGTATGTCATTTCGTCTGTGCGTTGATGGATGCGGTCGTTCCCTGGTCCCTGCTGATGGGCACAATCGTTGCATCTCGTGTTTGGGCATTCTGCACGCTGAAGCAGCTTTTGTAGATGGTTCATGTTCCCATTGCGGGAACATGACTATCGTGGTGCTGAGGTCGAGACTCTCCTTCCTGAAGTCTCAGGAAGCGGGGGTCCCCTCCCCTATGCCCCGTTCGACCGTTTTTTCCGGCCCGGGCCGGAATGACGGTTCGGCGGTGTATAGGAAGGGTGACCTGAGGATTACGGTCAGGGCTCCCCCGCCGAGCAGAAACGCTCCTCGGGCCCCTGCCGCCTCATTAGCACCGCAACCCATCGTGCCACCGTTGGTTTCCGCTGGGCCCTCTACGGCCTGTCCAGCCATTACCTTTGGTGTGCCGGCGGCGGATCGGATGTCGATCGCTGCATCGGAAGGTGAGTCTGAGTCCTCGGGGGAGGAAAATTCGGACGCGCTGCCGCCCGGGACGGTAGCGTTGCCCGAGTCGGATCCCGAGCTCACGGCTGTGCTCTCCCGGGCCGCCTTGTGCGTCGGGCTTGAGTGGGTCAAATCCAGCGTCCCGCCCCAATGCCTTTCTTCCCGGAAGTACACGATGAGGTGACCAGGTCTTGGCAAGCTCCATATAGGGCTCGTACGGGGCCTGGTCCCTCGTCCGCCTTCACCTCCCTGGACGGCGGGGAAGCCAGGGGATATGCGAGGATCCCGCCAGTCGAGCGGTCTGTTGCGATGCAAGTGTGTCCAACGGCTGCTGGCTGCCGCGGTGAGCTGCGTCTCCCGTCCCGGGCCTGTAGATTCTCAGCCGGTCTGACTGAGAAAGCTTACAGTGCCTGTGGGCAGGCTGCCTCTGCCCTGCACGCGATGGCCCTTTTGCAGGTCTATCAGGCAAAAGCGCTGTCGCAGATGCCCCAGGAAGGTCCTGACCAACAGCTGCTTGGGGAGCTGCGCGCTGCCACTGACCTTGCCCTCCGGGCAACGAAGGTGACAGCGCATTCTGTTGGCCAGGCGATGTCTACTCTGGTAGTCCAGCAACGCCACCTCTGGCTGACCTTGGCAGACATGAGGGAGACCGATAAACATCGGTTCCTGGATTCCCCCGTGTCTCCGGTCGGCCTTTTCGGCGACGCGGTGGAGAGCTGTGCCCAACAGTTCTCCACTGCACAGAAGCAGGCTGAGGCTATCAGACATGTCATGCCACGGCGGTCTGCTGCTGCCTCCACCCAGCCGCCCGTGGCTCAGCCTCAGCCCGCTCGTCGCCGAGGGCGCCCGCCTGCGTCTTCCTCCGCCCCTGCTAAGTCGGCAAAGCAGCAGCCTACACCAGCCAAACAGCAGGGTGCCGGTCGCGGACATGGTGCCTAGCCCAAAAAAAACTCGGCCCTGATACGGGCGACCTGGAGCTGGAGCGCCAGCAGGCGGCAGTGTGATGGCGCAGACCGCGTCCTGTGCGCCGTCTCCCATGCACACTGCTGCCTCGCAGAGTCCGACCCCACTCCGGGCCACTCCCAAGCCGTCCGAGTCGGGTCCCTCTCTGCCTTGCTGCCCCACCCCCGGTGCGTCTGTAGTGCCTTTGGTCCCGCTGGTTCGGAGTCTGGTGGCGTGGAGCACGCTTCCCAGCCCGTCCCGCTGGCTCATTCGCACTATCAGACTCGGCTATGCGATTCAGTTCGCCCGGCGTCCCCCGGTTTTCAGGAGTGTCCACTTCACTCAGGTGTCGTTGGACAGTGCACCTGTTCTCCGGGCGGAGATTGCTGTCCTCCTGGTGAAGGATACAGTCGAGCCGGTCCCTCCAGCCGATATGAAGTCGGGGTTCTACAGCCCCTACTTCATTGTACCGAAAAAGGGCGGTGGGCTACGGCCAATCCTGGACCGTCCCCAGGATTGGTTTGCAGCGATAGACCTGATGGACGCATACTTTCATGTCTCGATTCTGCCTCGACACAGACCCTTCCTAAAGAAACGGTCTGTGTTCGAGGGTCGGGCATGTCAGTACAAAGTCCTACCCGACATGGTTTTAGCTCTCAGCCAGTTGGGTCTTCGGGTCAACTGGGACAAGAGCAAACTCGCCCCCGGGCAGAGGATCTCTTGTCTCGGTCTCGAGCTAGACTCGGTCGCACGGACTGCGCGTCTCACCGAGGCGCGCGTCCAGTCGGTGTTGAACTGCCTGAGCTCGCTCAAGTGCAGGACAGCGGCTCCACTGAAAGATTTTCAGAGGCTCCTGGGGCATATGGCATCTGCAGCCGCGGTCACGCCGCTCGGATTGCTTCATATGAGACCGCTTCAACACTGTCTCCGCGGCCGGGTCCCGAGATGGGCGTGGCAGTGTGGCACGCTCCGTGTCCCCGTGGCACCGAACTGCCGTCGCACCCTTGTCCGGTGGTCGGACCCTTCGTTCCTGCGGGCCGGAGTACCCCTCGAACGAGTGTCCAGGCACGCTGTGGTCTCCACAGATGCCTCTGCCACGGGATGGGGGCCCACGTACAACGGGCATGCAGTGGCAGGTCTTTGGACGGGGCCTCAGCTGCATTGGCATATCAATTGCCTCAAGTTGCTAGCGGTTCGTCTTGCGCTGGCCCGCTTCAAGAAGCTGTTGTCAGGCAAGCACGTTCTAGTCCGCTCACACAGCACTGCGGCCGTTGCGTACATCAACCGTCAAGGTGGTCTACGCTTCCGTCGCATGTCGCAACTCGCCCGCCATCTCTTGTTGTGGAGTCAGAAGTATCTGAGGTCCCTTCGGGCCACTCATGTCCCAGGTGTGCTCAACCGTGCAGCCGACGAGCTGTCACGGCAGCCTCCACTTGCGGGCGAGTGGCGGCTCCACCCCCAGGCGGTCCAGCTGATTTGGCAGCATTTCGGCGAGGCCAAGGTAGACCTGTTTGCCTCCCCAGAAACTGCCCACTGCCAGTGGTTTTATTCCCTGACCGGCGGCACGCTCGGCACGGATGCCCTGGCACACAGCTGGCCCCCGGGTCTGCGCAAATATGCGTTTCCCCCAGTGAGCCTTCTCGCACAACTCCTGTGCAAGGTCAGGGAGGACGGGGAGCAGGTTCTGTTAGTGGCTCCGTACTGGCCCACTCGGACCTGGTTCTCAGACCTCATTCTCCTCACGACAGCCCCTCCCTGGCCGATTCCTCTGAGGAAGGACCTCCTGACTCAGAGACGGGGCACCCTGTGGCACCCTGTGGCACCCGCGTCCCGATCTATGGAACCTCCACGTGTGGTCCCTGGACGGGATGTGGAGGTTCTGAGTGATCTCCCGCAAGCGGTCGTAGACACCATCACTTCCGCTAGAGCTCCTTCCACTAGGAGTCTCTACGTGTTGAAGTGGAACCTGTTCGTCGAATGGTGCGCCTCTCGCCGAGAGGACCCCTGATCATGTTCGGTCGGATCCGTGCTTTCCTTCCTGCAAGTTGGGTTGGAGCGAAGGCTGTCTCCGCTATTGCCGCACATCACCATGCACTTGAGGGTAAGTCCCTGGGGAAACACGATCTGATCGTCAGATTCCTGAGGGGGGCCAGGAGACTGAATCCTCCTCGCCCTTCCTCCGTACCCTCTTGGGATTTGACCCTGGTTCTCACAGCTCTCCGGGGTCATCCCTTTGTGCCTTTGCAATCAGTCGACCTGAAACTAATGTCTCTTAAGACGGTTCTTCTGGTTGCATTGGCTTCCCGGAAGAGGGTTGGGGATCTGTATGCATTTTCGGTCGACGAAACGTGCCTAGAATTCGGGCCCGGTGATTCTCACGTTATCCTGAGACTGCGGCCTGGATACGTGCCCAAGGTTCCTACCACTCCCTTCAGAGATCAGGTAGTGAACCTGCAAGCGCTGCCCTCGGAGGAGGCAAACCCAGCCCTAGCTTTGCTCTGTCCCGTCCGCGCTCTGCGCGTTTACGTGGACAGAACGCGAAGCTTCAGGACCTCAGATCAGCTCTTCATCTGTTACGGAGGCCAGCAGAAGGGAAAGGCTGTCTCCAAGCAGTGGATGGCCCACTGGATAGTGGATGCCATCGCCCTGGCGTACGAATCCCAGGGCGTGCCTTGCCCGCTCGGGTTGAGAGTCCACTCCACCAGAGGGGTGGCCTCTTCCTGGGCGCTGGCTCATGGCGCCTCGCTGACAGATATCTGTAGAGCTGCGGGCTGGGCGACACCAAACACGTTCGCTAGGTTTTATAGCCTACGTGTAGAGCCGGTATCCTCACGTATACTCGCATCCACTAGTCGGTAGACGTGTTGTACCCACTCTAAGCGTCGGCTTGCAATGCCATTCCCGCCACTGGCCGGATACGTGCATACTTTCACTCCAGTCGTGTTCCCCGCTTGGCGAACCCTGTCGAGTTCCTCCGCCTCCCCCTTCGGCTCGGACATTGCGGAGTGTCTAATGCCAGGCCTACATCCGTCGCTGACGCTGTCTGTTGGCTGGGGCCCATATGCCGTGACCCCTCTACGTGAGCGGTCCCATATGTGTAATTATCCACGGTTTAAAACTCCCTACGGGCTGAGTCCGTGTCTTTCCCTTAGCAGAGCCAGCTCTGCTGTCACCTGTCAGATGAGTCTCCCCCTACCAGGTGGAGCCATCCCAGGGACTCCATATGCGTACTGCCCCCCGGGCCAGTCCATGTGTGTATTCCCACGTAAACTCCTCCCCCATTGGGTAGGTAGTGGTCTCCGCAGCGTCCCTTACGGGTTTGCTTCCCCAGTGTGTCTAGTTTACTTAGTGGGTATTGGTTAGACAGCAGTAGACTCTCTCGGTGTAAGCTCGCCCCCTTCACCGCCAGCCGGTGCTATGGGCGGCTGAGCTTGCGCTGGGCACTGGAAGGGGTTTCGTAACTGTGGCGCTTTAGTTGGGATCCCAATTCGTCGGTCACTACTGACGTACGTCGAACGTGACCGACTGAAAGGCAACGTCTCGGTTACGTATGTAACCCTCGTTCCCTGAAGGAGGGAACGGAGACGTACGTCCCGTCGCCACAGTTTCTGTACCCTCGCTGTAGCGCGGACACCAGTTGTCTCCTCAGCGAAAAACAGAGTGCAATTGCATCTGCTTCCTATTTATATACACCTGTCGGGGGCGGTGCGCATTATGCAAATATCGCACGCCAATTCCATTGGCTTGTTTTAGTTTACACGAAGCTGATAGGGCTCTCTAAGCGATATCCCAATTCGTCGGTCACTACTGACGTACGTCTACGTTCCCTCCTTCAGGGAACGAGGGTTACATACGTAACCGAGACGTTCTGTCATGTATGGCACAAAACACTCTTTAGACTCTTATTAGCTTGGATAACCTGCAAGTTGACCCTGGCATGCTCGATTGCTAAAAAAAAAATATATATATATATCTTTCCGAACGATATTTTGGAAAAAATATTAGACCATTCACAGCATTTGATAGTAATCATAAATGTTAGCCTGGTGTGTAGGGCTCTGTTTGGCAAACAGGTACGCTATGTATAGTGGGCGTCTATAGTGGTTTTGCACAAAAGATTAACATTACGACACATGCTAGTCGATGAGTTGAATCAACTCAACAGCAACTACATAAATTTATCCACTAACCATTCAGAAATGTCCAGATGCATCCTAAAAGTCATAACTTCTTCCCGAGTCTCTCCATCAGTGTCCGACTCCAGTTTGAACAATGTAAGTCTGAACACCGTTCCTGACAATCAAACATTTTGGCTGCGTGAGATTCTCCAGCTTTGTTGTTGTCAAAACACATGTTATCAGTCCAAACACATAGCATCCACAGAGGTAAACGTTAGTGATGGGCGATTTCGAAACAGTGGTTCGAAGCGTGTATCAACCTGCCAAAGTCATGTGATTTGAGCTGAGCCATCCATGGAACAAACAAAGGGTGGAGCTTAACCGTTTTAATAGGGCTGGGTATTGACACAAATTTCAAAATTCGATTCGATTTCGATTCACAAGCTTGCAATTCGATTCGATTTCGATTTGATTCAATAAAGATTAATTTGTGTATATATATATATATGTATATAATATAAGGAACAGTACATGGCAAATTTTCATAAGGAAAAAAATCTCTCAACTAATGCTATAAACTATAAATCAGTAAGGGAATCAGTTCTGCATTATAATATTGAAGGTTAAAATGAACTGATTTGTATTCAAACACTTAAATTAGTGGAAGTTAAGGAAGTTTTTATAATAATAAAGTTAAAATAATAACTTTACAATTATGTAATTATATTTCTACTCCAATTCATTTTTTTAAATACATTATTTAAATGGTGGCTGTTATAAAAACTTGACGGATTTATTCGAAGCATTAAATATTGAAGAACATTATAAATTATAACGAATGTGTAATATGGTGCATATATTTAGCAAAATGCTATTCTCTAGAGTTCAGTTTTATAGCTGAATAACGAGTTATGTCACTGAATATGGTTTTTCTGAGGTAAATGTGACGTTACAGCAATCTGTCACGTGACATTAAACAGTGCCAAAATGGTTATTTTTTTGAATATCGTAATAAAATGGACAGAATTTGAAATCTGAGACTTTGTTTCATATCAAAAGTAACAAAGCACAAAGATTATTGCCATTTATTTAATGGGAAGAGCGCTACAATGTTCTATTCATTCATCAACTGAAAACAGACTAGACTAAGCGATTCTTGGGATTTAAGAATCAATATCTGTTCGTAAAAATGAGAATCGATCAAAATCAAGAAATCAGTATTTTTTTTACCCAGCCCTACGTGTTTAATGCATGGAGAGATAGGGTTATGGGTAGAGTTAGGGTGTGGTTGGAGGTTATACTCCACTTATGGCTCTGCAGTGAGTAGCCTCTCTTAATTTTGTATCTATGCAGTTAGTGCACTGAATCTAATGTTTAATTTAGATTATAGTGTATAGTCATTAAAGATACTTATAGTTAAGTTGGTCCATTTATGTTATTTATTTTCAAATGTTTATCTGCATATAATTGTCTGCAGACACAGACTCCTTTGGGCTTTTTAAACAGTTGTGTCTCCTGAAGGACATTTCAAGCTCACTCTTTTCTGACAGGGAGCTTCAGTACTTGGCAGACCAGGAGAAGATTTCTCCAGCCGCCATAAAGAAGACTACTTTGGACAAGGTGCTTCAGCAGCCAGGTGTCACGACAACAGGGGTCGGGGTCAGGACCGGCCTCAACCTCTTTAACAGCACCAACCCCAAACACAAGAAAAACTGAACCTGATCGTCATGATCCAGCTTACAGTAAGGATGAAACCACTCCAAGAACTGCAGATGCTTACACCAAAAATGCTTTAAGTTGTTCTCATGAACTGGTTATCCAGCATTTTTATAACCTATACTGCGCTCAGTTGTCAATATTGTGCGTTTTGCCTTTTTTGGCTGGTTTGGACCAACTCTAAGCATTAGTTTCTCTTGATACACACTGTAAACCATGCACTGTGTAGATTTATTAAACCATGTCTGATTATGCTGTATTTAGCAAAGCTTATCTGGACTAGCCTGAATGAAATTTGTAGTTGATATGTATATGTACTGTTACATTTAATTAAAGTATTTTCTATCTTTATCTCTATATTGCTCAGAAGTTCTGTATACTCAAAACAGTAAAAGCCAAATTCTCTAAATAAATGCCCATTGGCTGTTTGATGGTGTCAGTCACTATTAGTACCGGGAAGTTCAGATCATTTTACTGACTCGTATCTTTGAATCTCGTTCAGAAAAATGAACAAATCTTTTTTCAAGTCATTCCATTTATTTTGTTCATTTCAGCAGAATATAATTGAAATGTTATTTGTTAAATTCCTCAACACATACTACTTACACATAAGTTTATCACATTTGGAATAAAAAATAAACTATTGGCTAATACAGCCATGAAGGCCAAATTATGAGTAAGAAATGATTAATTAATTGCTTAGCAGGGTCTTCAGGCTATGCAGTGTGTTAGTTCACCTCACCTCCCTATCCGAGTCGTTCTTTCTTTTGTCATCTTACATTTATCACGTCTGTTCCCCAAAAAGATTAGTTCACCTCCCATGTCTTTGGGTTTGAGTTGTTAGTTCCGTTGTCATCTGGGCCGTGACAGCCATAGACATTATGATGACAGCCCGATATTGAACTACAGTAACGGAAACAGAAATGATTAGTTCGCTTCTCGAGTCTTTGGGTTCGAGATGTTCGTTCATCCAGTCACAGCCCCATAGGCTGAATGCAGAAACAGAAATGATTAGTTCATCTCTCGAGTCTTCAAGTTCGGGTCTGAGTCCTTCGTTCTTTTGTCACGTGACGGCTTCCTGGCTCAGTGTCCGCAACAAATACAACATTACATTCTTATTACTATTGACTGTATGTTGTATTATATTTAGGAATTATCATAATTATCAAAAGATATGTGCAATAAACATTTATTATGCCACTATGTCCCTTCTGACCAGTCTTTTTAATACAAATATTAGACCAATATGTCCAGTCTTCATATCCTCCTGGGACCCAGATTTTTTATTTTAATTTAGTATTTTTTCCCCACATCATTACATTGTTTAGAGCATAAAAAACACATGAAATGACATTTTATTTGTATGTATTGCTATGTCCTCTATAGTGGACACCAGGACTAAGTTGTTTAAAAAAATAAAATGACATGAAATGACAATGGATTTTTTTTATTTTTATTTATTTAATTTTTTTTTTATTCATCAATCAATTTTTAGGCTTCAAGATTTTTTTTAAACCAAGCTTTGTTCAAAGATGATTCTCAACTATGTTATGAAAGATATAATGGGATTAATTAATATACCATTTTAATTTTTTGCAATATGTGGGTAAAATAGCCATACATGAGTTTTCCCATTCAATACAATGTATCTATACACTGTTTCTGTGGGTTTCTGTGTTCTTGGGGCAACGTGTAATGAAAAAAGAAGTGTAATAATGGGAGTATTAATTGGCAAAATTTTCATAATAATATCTAATAATTAATAAGAATATTGATATATAATTTATTTCGCTATTCTCTTGTTTTGTCTCCCAAATTGCCTGATAAACAAGATTTAAGTCCTGGTGTCCTCTACAGTGGACATGCATAAAATGAATGCCCTGTTTTGTAAAAGAAAGTCATATTTTTATTAGAAGCCTTATAACATTTTCCTGAGATGTTGATTTATAACAAACAATTTGAAAAATAATCTGATTTAAACAATTTAAAAATTATGATATAAAATAATTATAATTATTATATTATATATATATTAAATTAATGTCAGTCATATTTAAAGACAAAGGAGTTGTTGTTGTCATGGCGAAACCTCCAAAAATTTGGTATTAAAACTGTGACATGTATGATGTCAGAGAAAATCACTAAAATATAATGTCCAGAGGACAAAAGTCTATTCCTATTCCAATTATACTAGCTAAAAAAAAAAAAAACTAAACTAAACTAAAAAAATAACTATGCACTTGTTTGTAAGGAAGGTTGTGAATGGCTGTCAAATCACGTGAAAAAAGAATGAAGGACTCAGACCCGAAGACTCGAGAGGCGATCTAATCATTTCTGTTTCTGGTACGGTCTATGGGGTTGGGACTTGATGAACGAACGGCTCAAACCCGAAAGACTCGAGAAGTGAACTAATCATTTCTGTTTCCTGTACAGAACCTATGGGATGTTGTGCATGAACGGTCAGCACAAAAAGAACGAATCACTCTCTGAGACAACTTGTTGTTCTCGAGTCATATTAAAGATTCGTTCAAAATGAACGACACATCACTATAGCAAACCAGGCTTGTCTTCAACTGACCTCAAAATTGTCCTCAGTGTTATGTTTGAATAAACAATTGCCATTGCCTCCATTGAATTCCATTCAATCAGAACTGAATTTTGGGCCTGTCCCAATAACCACACTCACAGTCTTTGCACTTGACCAATTTTGTCTACTTACACGATGTATTCCTGTATTTTCAAGTTTTCAAGTGGATCTGAAGTTCACAAGTGTGTGTAGAACTTTTGATAACCTATTTTTAATACGTCGCACTTTAAAGTAATCTAAATGTCTGTTCAGTAGTCTCTGTGTAACAGATGGCATTGTGATGCTTCCAATTAAGTGATAAAATGTGCAACACTATGTTTAACTACCAAAATATATGTAACATCTAATTATTTAACAGTAACACTTTAAGATCTATATAAGTACTATATACTTATCGTAATTACAATAACTAGGTAATAACTTGTTATTAACCCTGAACCTACCCCTAAACCTAACCTTAATCCATGTAATTACCTTAAATTACAGAGTAGTTTCTTGAAATGTAAGTTCACTGTAAGTAAAAATAAGTGCAATAAGTGTAAATTACATTGTAAAGTTTTCCTTGACAATGTACTATTTCAGTCTTTTTCATTTCTTCACATGTACAGTGCCCTGAAGAGTGAACCCTTTTGTTCAATTCAGAGTCCAAGATCAGAGGTCACTCTTCCACCAGAACTAGACCATGACCAGAAGCCAGTGATTATAGTTTAAAAGTTTTATAAATATGGATATTTTTCTTACAAAAACCCATCGCTTCAGAAAGCATTTATTAACCCACTGGAGCTGTGTGGATTACTTTTATGATGGATGGATGCAATATTTGGACTTCAAAATCTAAGGTACCATTCACTCCCATTATAAAGCTTGGAAGAGCCAGGATATTAACTACGATTGTGTTTGGTTGAAAGGAGAAAGTCATATACACCTCATGGCTTGAGGGTGAGTATCATGGGATAATTTTCATTTGTGGGTGAACTAACCCTCTAATTCATGCTAGTATGTGCTAGAATTACAAAGACTTTTTGAAAAAGTCAATGTTAAATAAATTTTCTAATGAATGAATGGAGCAGACATCCCTTTGAAATGAATGTAAAGTTTAGTTATAGGCTGGAAGAGACAAAACAGATGTAACATGCAGCATTTTTAACTTTAATACACAAATCAAAACAAAAATACAACAAGCAGATAATCCAAATATGGCAAAATAAACAAACACTGTGTTATACACAAACAACGGCAGAAGAGTTCATTTGCAAAAACCGATAAACGCCATTTTTTAAAAAAATGAACTAAGTGCTGTGCATTATTCTCCATATATAGCACGTTCTGTACCCTAAATCCATTTTGTCAGAAGAGCCGGTTTTGCCCACTTTCAGGCATCGCAAGTTCACGTTTTACAGCAGAAGCCGACAAGCGCCCTTGTTTGTGTACAGACAGAAACCGATAAGTCCGTTTTAGCGAATCAGCGCGCAGTATTCAGGTCAGGTGACAAGGCTTCTAGTCACTTCAAAAAGACGCGCTAGCTGAGGGAAGTTTTATCAAAGCTGACTAAAAGTGATCGAGGTTTTTAAATTTTGACTCCTGTAAGTCCTTGTACACCATACACGACTTACATGCTGAAAAATTGGTTGTCCTTTTGCTTGTGTGTGTGTGTGTGTGTGTGTGTGTGCGCGCGCGCGCACGTGCGTGTGTGGATGAGTGCGTGTGTGTGTACTTGTGTGCCGATCTGTGTGTGTGTGTGTGTGTTTGAGAGAGAGAGAGAGCGAGAGAGAGCGTGTGTGTGTGTGTGTGTGCGTGCCGATCTGTTTGTTTGTGTGTGTGTGTGTGTATGTGTGTGTGCGCGTGGGTGGGTGTTTGTGTGCACATGTGTGTTTGAGAGTGTTTTAAATGCAATTACTTGGGTTTTGTTTAACTATGAAACATGAAATGTGGAGTTATCTGCTTCTGCCAAAAAACGAATGTTGGAGTTATCTGCTTTTGCTAAAAAACAAACTTTTAATATATATATAAAACATACTTTCAATGAATTTTAATTTTTTAATTTACATGTATTTTTTAGAGTTATCATTACTTAATCAAAACAGCCCAACTGCAGTTTGATTGTTATTACTTTGAATGCACAATAAAAAAAACATGATTTGTGAGAATTCATAAAAATGGAGTTATCTGTTTTTGCAAATAAACTCTTCACTGAGGGCTATATATACACATGGGTTAATGCGAACTAAACTAGGTGAAAGGAATCAACAAAACATGAGTAACTTTGACATGACAACCATATTGTATCAATAAATGCAATCATATCAAGAAAATGCAGTATGAGTTGTAGGGGAATTTTACAGTTAAAGACCCAAAAGACCAGATATGGTGAATGAAGTTATTAAATTGAAAAATATTTTCAATTAAAAAAAAAAAAAATTAAATTGAAGAAATTTTACTGAAGAATAGTTTGCAATTTCATCAAAAGAAGCCAGCTTCAAGTCTCACAAGGAGTTTGTAGGCCGCTCTGCGTACATTCACATTTCCACAACAATTATACTCTAACAGAATCTACTAACTACGTCATTACTTCAGGTTGTTCAGGAAAGATTCTCAAAACTGATGAGTGTGAAAATGAAAAGTAATATAAATGCTTTAACATAAGATGAAGAAATCATTCAAATAATTGAATGTTGATTAATAACTTGATTATAAATCACTCGAAAGATATATATTGAAGCAGAAAAGAAAACACTCTGTCATTAGTGCAAGTCATCCTCACTGTGCCAGTGTAAGGCAGATCAAAAGAGCATCTGCCAATAGTGATCTTTACATCCACCTTCTTCCTCGGTGGAACTTCTATATTGGTGGAAAGAGTTTCAGTTTTTTCAGTTGTGTACACAAGACTGTAAGTGTTTTCTTTTCCTACGGTAGTACTGAATCCTGTGGAAGCTTCTCCAATGCCTGGAATCCCGGCCTTCACCTCCACACAGAATGTTGCTGTAATGTTTTCGCTCATAGACCACGAGGTTGTTTGGATTTTTTTTTTTTTTTTGAAGTTTCAACTGTTTGCTGTTGACTGACAGAGGTGTCATTTCTAAATGTGACGGATTTGAGTTCTTCCCATGCCATCTGTGGAATCACTTCCTCAATAGTGGGATAGCTGACATTGGTAAGAACTACGGATTGAATGTTATTGAGAAACACAAATCCCATGCAGTTAATGTTGCATCCAGACCTTCCTTCAACGCCCAGACAAAAACCAGAGCCAACATCTATGGGGTATTCGGTTTTTAAACCCCAGCTTGTCATTTTCACAAAAAATTCTTTATGTCGGTCAGTCTTGAATTTGATGCCTCCGAGTTGTGTCCGATTACCGTTGCCCCACAGGGACAGTGAGGTGATTCTCTCACCAGGCTGGAACTTGTACTCCGTGTGATCTCCCGCTGGGCTTCCGTAGGTTTTACTTTGCCCATCTGAAAGCCTGAAATGGTCATTTAAATCATGGCCCGGACTCGGACCAGTCTGTCTTTTATGGGTCCATTGTCACTTTAGATGCCATTACAGATGCTAAGCAGACACATCTTCAGGTTCCTAAGTGACTTCTCCTAGATTGACCCCATGCTATGCATGAAGGACACATTGGAAAAACACACACAATATCCGAAATACAGACATTCAACTAATTAAGTCATCCCAGAATGTATATGATGTATTCCTGTGTGTATGCATATCCCCTTGTTATATTGGCCCATTTATGATTCTTTAGTTATGTTATGTAATTTTAAATGCTTATGTTCATATGTGAGAATGTTTCACTATTTTAATGTCTTTCAACCCTATCATATTACAAATGATCATGTCTTTATGCCTGAATTAATGATGTATAGTATGTTATGATAAAACACATTATATTAATTTTACTATACTTTGTGGTAAAACTGCACCAGTTCTTTAGACCAGCAATAAACATGCAAATGGCTGTAAATGGAGACAAAGGAAAATTTAGACTCTGTATTGATCAGTTTTTTTTTGTTTTTTTTTAAAGATAGGTGTGGACTGGTTTGTCTTTAAGAAGAGAATTACACCAGAGGTCATTGTCACTCATCTTTGCTTATCCTCGCTCATTCTTCTTCTTCTGATGAGACAAACACTTGCCAGCAACTTTACTTTCAAGGGGCTTTCAAAGGGTTAGTTCACCCAAAAATTTGTTACTCACCCTCATGTCATTCCACACCCATAAGACCTTCGTTCATCTTCACAAATTAAGATATTTTTGATAAAAACCAAAGGCTCAGTGAGCCCTTTATTGCCAGCAAGATAATTAACACTTTCAGATGCCCAGAAAGCTACTAAAAACATATTTAAAACAGTTCATGTGACTAGAGTGGTTCAACCTTAATGTTATGAAACAACTAGAATAATTTTTGTGTAATTTTCCCATTAACTTTAACTCTGTTTCAGTGTTACTTTAACACTTTGTAGCATTGGACCATATGTACAGGTGCTGGTCATATAATTAGAATTTTATCAAAAAGTTGATTTATTTCACTAATTCCATTCAAAAAGTAAAACTTGTATATTATATTCATTTATTACACACAAACTGATATATTTCAAATGTTTATTTCTTTTAATTTTGATGATTATAACTGACAACTAAGGAAAATCCCAAATCAACAAAATCACCCAAAACAAAACACAATTGTACATCAACTTTTAATACTGGGGGGAAAAAAGTGGTCTAATACATGATCAGCCCCCAGAGAAGTCTGCCATAACGTCACCTTGGAATTACAAGCTTTTAGAAGGACTTTATTTTTATTTATTTATTATTATTATTTTTTTTTTGTCAAAATGTAGTTGTTCACATATTTTATTCTGTGACAACTTATTTACATTATGTGATGTTTTTAATAAACACACTGACCAAGCAAATAAATATAGCATACAATAGGAAAAAAAAACGACAAATTATTTCCAAGTCAAATTATGACTTTATTATGTATTACGGAAAGCACATACTCACTTTCTCCCACTCAAACACACACACATACAGTACGAACATACACTCGCACAGAAATTTGCGCTGCTCTGATGGGTTTATCAGTAAAATAGTTTAGCAACTTAAAAGGTACATGACATTTCACACTAGTGATGCAATTACGGCCCTGTTCTTGAAGCAGATAAACATACAATTTTGCTATTAGTAAAGACGCTGCTGCCGAACACTGTTGAGAGACACACATTCTGTCTCTCTCTCTTACTATTTTGCTTATTTTTGCTGTTGTTTTTGTTGTGAGTTATTTGTAGCCTGTTTCAGATTTTATCCCCTTTTATTTGAATGCCACCATTATTGAGATTCATATGCTGAATTTTGATGTCTCTGTGTGTCTAAATGTCGCTGTAGTTCAAAACTTTCTGTGAATGTGTTTAAAACTTTCATAATGACTGATTGCTGCTGGAACTGTTATTGTACTTTCACAGTGGTAGTAATGCAAAATTTAAGTGTATTAATTCCATAACACATGTTTAATAAGGAATTAATGAGATGAGATCAGTGAGTTGATGATTACATCAGCAGCACACAGCATCGATCGCTTGATTATGTATTCACATTTTTTTTTTTTTTTAGTTAGTTATTTTTTGCTATTAGTGTGTTTTATAAACACACAGTTACAGCAGCTGGTGAACAGCAAAACTAAATAAATAAATAAAAATAAGGCTCAAGAGCCAAACAAAAGCAAACACTGATATCTACCATGGTGACTTCGGACCAAACATTTTCAATAAGTCATCAACATTTAAACCTCTGTTGATTCTTGATACCAGTGAAGCTGGTAATGCTGTTTGTGGAGTTGTTTAATCCTCCTCCACTGAGATCTTCAGAGATTTATCAATCTAAAAATGAGCGCAGAAACAAGCGCAAATCCGAGCACAGATATCTGATGACGTGATATCTTCACGTGTGATTTTATTAAAAACATTTGTATGCTGCCAATCCTATCGTACATAAATGTAGCGGCTGAAAACAAACATCATTTAAATATCACGGCCCTAAAAATTCAAAATTTAGAAGCCTTCCCTCTACACTGTAAAAACTTGCTGTTATAGTAATAAGGAAACAATGTTTGGGCAATATAACATGGCCTACAGCAATATACTGTATATTAACAGTGTTCAGAGTTGACACTCAGAGACTGGGTAGACTTCACTGTAAAAAATGACCGTGATTTTAACAGTAAAAGACTGTTGGTTGGTTTACAAAAAGTTTCCGTACTATATATGGTGAATAACTGTAATAGATCTAATGGTACATTTAATGTAATTTTACGGTAAAATACCTTTAAATTCACAGTTTTTGGAAGTGAAAAATAACAATTAATTGTAAAATTTACAGTGAAAAACCGTATATCGACATTGCCACAATTCCCTGCGTGATACTTCACATTTGATATATTTTCGTTGAAATAACTCTTAGTTTTTCTCATTTTTTTCTAATCAGTTATGTACATTAGGGTTTTATGCTACATCTAATGTTGTTAAATTAATGTTTATTGCATTTTTAAAATGTCATGCATGTTACCATGATGGTGTTTAGTGTGTGTGTGAATGACACTGTGTGCACCTTCTATATATTAGTATTGTGCTTCTCAGCTTGTGGAAAAGCTGCTTGTGATGAACTTTGATTCATCATGTGACTCTCATCACCACTGTTTTTGGTGACTGTCAGTGTATTATAAAGGTACAAAACAGATATTAGTACTTCATTAGTTTGGTAAATTAACATTATATCAGTTAATGAAATACGTTATTTTAACGTAAATTTAACAGATTTAAAATGTAAAATTCACATGTAACTCCGTAAGTATGTTTACGGTTTGATGTCATTTTTACAGTATTGTTCTGGTAACCACAGCTGCCGGTATTTTTCTGTAGATACAACGGGATTTTTTTTACAGTGTATAATAACAAAATGTAGGGAATAGTGAATGAGGGTATAGGTTGTGATTTCAAACAGTCAGTGTCTTTCAGTCAGAGAAACAATGGGCCTACCAGGGTTCTTTCTCTTCCGAAGTAGATAATGGCATTAGGTGCTCACCATGAAATCACTATGTTAAAGGAAATATTTTAATATTTGTTTAACACAGCATTTTAAGTCATTAGTAGAGCACAGCCAAACCTTGACCTGTTTTTTTCCTGAACTAGTTTACCTTTTTCGAGCAGATTCGGTCTAAAATGAATTCTTAACTTTTCTCAGAGGTGTATCAAAGAAGAAGAGGTAGCATTTTTTGCATGCATGTGACACACATCCTTGTTTGTTAAACAAATCAGATGTTCAGGCATGTTTACCAGTGTTAATGGAAATTCATCTCTTCAGTGAGCACGGCATCCTGCTTATATGCAAATCTTTTATTTTTTCGCTATTTCTTTTTCCCTCAATATTCTAGCATATACTTTTATTTTGTTATACTTTGTTATTGCTTCCATAAGATGAATGCTTGTTGTTTTCCTCATTTGTAAGTTGTTTTGGATAAAAGTGTCTGCTAAATTAATACATTTAAACAGTACTTTTCAAGACGGGCCCTAAGATACCTAAAGCACGCACATACAGTATGAAGATGTGTTGCATACTTACATATTAGATTTGGTTGGGATGGGCTTAATTCTTTATAAAATTTCAGCTGACGATTATTCAGCCAGACACTCTTCACAGACTCCAGATGTGTACACAGTTCTGTTTATTTTTGTTTCAGTCCAGCAGCTGTCGCAAATTCCAGGTGAGATGAATATATATCTACATTTAATTTTTTGTAAAACTATTTTCAGGAATTTTCACAATCAGTTGCCATTAAAAATAACAATCAATTTAGCAATATATAAACATTAATAGCACAAAAAAGGAGGACTACAACATATGCATACCATCTACTTTTAAAATATAATTTAAACAAATCTCTAACACAAAGTATTGGCATATTCAGTTGTTAATGTTTCCTTACTGTAGCATGAAATGAGAATGTTAATTTTTAAATGTTTTTTTAAACATTTTTATAGCATAAAATATCACAAATACCTGACAGATTTTAATGAAATGTGTAATTTCAATGAAAGGTATGTTGTGGTGTTGTCACAAAGACTGATGTGACTACATGTTCTGTTATGCTGTGCAACATACTCCTGTCAAATCTTGTCTTGCTTCTTAAATAAATTTAAATGAATATCCATTTTTTTTAAAGTAAATCCTATGGTGACTGGGGACATGTTCAGTTCACTTAGCTTTGTCGTGGCCACAAGATATTAATTCTCATAGACTCTTAGAAAAATAAATTGGTTATCATCATTTTTTTTTTTTTTGTCATGACTTAATTATTAATGACTTAGCATCATCTGTGTTAAAGAGAAAAGGATCACTTCATACTTAACAGCCGACTTACTGGAGTTCGCTTGATCTCTCCCACTGGACTTGTGTGTGTAGGTGAGGTATGTGGTGAACCAAACCACTGTGAGGAAAGGGAGACTGAAAATGTTTCTAAACTTAAAATGCATTTTTTTTTTTTGTTGCCCCGTTTGGTTTTGTATTGTTTTATTATTTATTACTTAATTATATATCATTATATTATTTACAATACACAGTGTGGTTTTAATGGCATTTTTAGGGGGACAAACTTGATATTAAAGTTGGTTTCATCATTATGGTGATCAGTATTTGCTTTAGTTAGGCTCTTGATACTTGAACATTATTTTGTCTCTGGCTTCTGTAAATAAGTGTTAATAAAACACATTTATTATAGCAAGAAGAAATGGATCCATCTGTTACACTGATCCTTTAATCCTTGATTAAATTATGTTTTCTAATTTTTTCTAGATCTTCTAGATCTAAGGAAATTAAAAACGTACGCTGCATAAAACATTTTGAACCCCTGCATCACTTAGACACACACAGACATCAACAATCAGAATATGAATCTCAACAATGGTGACAATCAAAGGTTCATGTTGCAATGCATGCTGAGTACCAGATACAAATACAAAACTCCCAGCAGGCACTGCAGCATTAAATTATGCAGCTGAATGGTCTTACTATTTTCTTTTTTCTTTTTTTTTTCTATTTTTGTTAGAATTTTTGTTGTGAGTTTGTAGCCTGTTTTGTGTTGTTTTTTTTTTTTGTTTTTTTTGTCACCATGTTAAGATGCTGATTTTTGATGTCTGTGTGTGCCTAAATTATGCTGTAGCTGTTGGAACACTTCTTGTAGTTTTACAGTGGTGGTAATGTAAAATTTATGTGTGTTAATAATGTAATACATTTGATAGAAGATTAAACAGTGGATGAGATCAGTAAATCAAGACATTACCCCACTGGAAATAAGTGTAATAACGTGTAATTGCTGAAAGTCGGTTGTTGTTCATGTGCTTCTCATTTTGTCTATTTTGCTTGTTAACAGCAGGTGTTTGTCACTAATGCTCAACAATCACTTACATATTCACTTGTACATTTTCTGGGTGTCTCTTTTTATCTTATACCTTTAACCCTTTTAATCCTACATCAAAATCCTGCAGTGTCCACACTACAAAGTGTAAAGGTAAAATCAATAGTGTTGCAGTGAGATAATTAAGTGAATATGTAAGTGATTGTTGAGCATTAGTTAAGTGCATGGTGCCTCATTTTTGGACTATAATCAGATCAGTAAAGGATACTTTTTTGTAGATTGGGTGACTTAACTGTGTCTAAAAGCTGTTTGGATTATGCTGTGGTAATTTTGTAATTAATTTGACTACAAATGCAGTATTTTGATTACTTTCTCTCTCTCTCTCTCTCTCCTGATTTGCCAAAGAAGTACCTGGAGGATGCCATTCTTTGCTGTAAAGACACATTTCACTTTCAACAATTTTCTAAAAGAAAGAAAGTTTTTGGAAGAATTACACTAGGATACAAATTTACATCAAAGACTTCTCTGTCTAGCCTGGAAATTAAATATGACATCTCCAAATATTGTGATTGAAAGTACCAGTAGGCAATCAGCTACTAGTATGTTGGGAGTAGTAGACACCTTGAAAAATCTCAGTGCATGTAATTCCAGTTCTTCTTATTCCCCTGAAGCCACAGCTGCTTTTGCCACTGCAATGACACTCATCATGCTCTTAAACATCTTTGGGAACATCCTGGAGATCGTCGCTGTCCTGACATGCCGCTCTTTGCGAGGACCTCAGAACTTTTTCCTGGTGTCCCTGGCTGTGGCAGACATCCTGCTGGCCACCTTGGTCATTCCGTTTTCCCTGGCCAATGAGCTGATGGGCTACTGGTACTTCGAATTGTTTTGGTGTGAGATTGTAGTGGCACTGGATGTACTCTTCTGCACAAGTTCCATCATGCACCTGTGTGCCATCAGCCTGGACCGCTACCTGTCTATTTCCCAGCCAGTGAAGTATGTCACCCAGCGCACCCCTCGCAAGATCAAGGGCGCCATTGTGGTGGTGTGGCTCATTTCTGCCATCATCTCATTCCCCCCACTGGTTGCCATAAATAAGACCCAGGGTGGGGGCTGTCCACAGTGCAAAATCAACGAGGATTTATGGTACATCCTGTACTCTTCCACTTGGTCATTCTTTGTCCCGTGCCTCATAATGATCCTGGTGTACGTTCGCATCTATCAGATTGCCAAGAAGCACACTCGATGTCCTCCAGGAGAGCCAAGAAAAGACACCGAAGGGCAGGGCAGCAAAGACCAGGGAGGTGTTGACCCTGCAAATGTTCCCAATCTGGTTGCTTCCAGATCTGAAGCCATAACCCAGCCTCAGCCTCCAATAGAAAGTCAGCAGCAGAAATGCTCATGGAGGTGGAAAGACAACAACAAGGACAGTTCAAGCTCCAGCTCAAATGTCGAGGTAGAAGAAGGACATAATGGCAGTGGGACATCTTCAAATGTAGGGGCACTGGAGCCAGGCCACCAGACTTCCTCACCGACTCAAACTTACGTCATTGTTACTTCTCAGGGCAGCCAGCTGGCCTCTTCTAAAGTGAAACCAGCAAAAATTCCGAACACCAGGAGGAAAGCCATGATCGCCCGCGAGAAGCGTTTCACCTTCGTCATCGCAGTCATCATTGGGGTTTTTGTTGTCTGCTGGTTCCCGTTCTTCTTCACCTACTGCTTGCAGGCCATTTGCCCAATTTGTAAACCGCCGGAAGCACTTTTTAAGTTCTTCTTCTGGATCGGCTACTGCAACAGTGCCCTGAACCCGCTCATCTACACCATCTTTAACAGGGACTTCCGTAAAGCCTTCAAAAAGGTTCTGTGTAAAAAGTGTAAGGACTGTTCTTTCTGAAAGCGAATACCCCTGAAAAGCAGTTTTATACAGTAAAGTGTTATTGTTTCCTCTAATAGTGAAGACATAAAAACTGTCCCATTCATATTTCACCTATAGATGTGTGACATAAAATAATGACAATGTGAAGGTGTTTCTGGCCAGTTATAATAATTCAATTTTAATTATATATTTTTTTCTAATTTTTTTTCTGTTTCAACAAACTCATTTTATTGATTGTTAAAATAGATTAAAAAGAAATTATTTTATTTCATATGTGCAATTTCCTTTTCTTATTATACTAAACTTTTTTTGTATTTTTGCTTTTTTCAGTATTTTCTATATAAATTTAAGAAGCTTTAAGAATGAAATTATGCCTAATATCTGACATTTCATTGAGGTACTCTGTAAGAGATCTAGAATCTGCGAACAACAAAGAAAAGTTAACAGTTTTTTTTCTTGTTTTCTTGTAAAATAAACTAGCCACTCAATATAATAAATCAATATAGCACGTTCATGATTACCTTTATAAATGTTTATAAGAGTATTTATAAATGCCTTTGGATGGAAGGGTTTTGGAAAGAGAGCATATGGAATCTTATTTATCTTTGTCCTGTACTCGTCAAAATGTCACAAAGCAAAAGTCTGTTGTTTGTATTTTGTAAAGTTTGTATTTTTAGCAAAATATAACCTTGTTTCTTTTGATTTCGGGGTAAATTATGACATGTATATCAGTATCAGCACATATTTCATTCATTTTTGCATTTTATCAGCTGATGTTCACAATCAATTGTGTCTGTGTCTCTTTCTGGAAACTCTCTTGCCTCCAGAGGGTTGGTTGTGACCTTTTCACTGTATTTTCAAAGACAATGTGGCCTTTTTTGGAGAAACATCTGGCTCCCCTGCATTGTGAGATCACAGAGCTGCTTTTCAGAAAACTTCACCTCTCTGGGAAAGTGCCAGAGGCTTGTTGCATGAAGTTGAACATACTCTGAGTTTCAGAGTAGGTTTGGAGTTGAAAAATCCATATAATTTCATCCTGGTTTAGATCAGGTTCATTGGGCTCACAAAGCTCGGTATAAAAGTGTTCCCTGTCAACTCCAGAGTTTGCGATTAACTCTGAAGCACGTGCACCTGAACGTGTGATGTGTGGCAAACATCCAATCACATGGCGTCAGTTTGATTCACTTCTTGCGAGAGCCAGCTGCTGAATATAAGAGATTGTTATAAATATCATGAAATTAAATGCATTTACAAGGCAGGAATAAACACTGCTGTTAAAGCAAAAGTTTTAGAAGGCAGCTGAAAGAAAATATGACTATATTGCAAAGTTTAATATTAATTGTAAATTAATATAATTATTATATGAATATATTATGTGAATTATACATTACAATTCATATAACATAAATATAAATAACAGCTTTCACGAAAATTGAACCAGATCATCTTCAGATCATGCCGACAAAAAGTTATGGAATTCAAGTTGATTTCTCAAACCGTTTTCGAAAAACTTGTGAACAAATTTTACAAAGCGCTTGCAAAAATAGACATAATGCTCTATCTCTGCACTGCTTTATCGTATTCAGACCAAACTTGGTACATGTTATCACAAGCATGAACTGAGGCAATATGCAGCGTTTTGGCGCAGTGCCACCTACTGGTCTGGAGATATGAAACGTGGCTATTTTTGCTTAGAGCTTCTGATGGGGTTGTCCAAAAATCATAAATTTCTCGTTAGATTCGGGGCATCATGCCGAGTCTAATGATATCCAATTTTCCCATATCGGCCATTTTAAATTTTATGCTAAAATGCTGTATTTTATGAACATATTAGCGTATCATTACGAAACTCGGTATTGGTCATCGGCACAATGCCCTGAAGGAGCCTGAAAAGTTTCAGACCAGCGCCACGTAGTGGCCATACCTCACTCTGACCATACCACATTAATTTGGTCATAGTGCCACCTATTGGTCGAAAGTGATAAACCAGTAAATCTTTACTATTGACAGTATATATAATTTTACAGCTCTTTTGCCTAAAATGATCTTAATAGGTCTTTAATTGCTCACTGTTGCAGTTGGACTGATGCTCACAGCCGACTTCTTGTGGCTCTTTTGTGCTTGGCCCCGTAACTGATGCTTGCAGCTATATTTTTATTTGCTTTTATTTGCATATGTGACAAAGCAAAGAAATCTTAAGTTTAAAGGGATAGTTTGCCCAAAAATGAAAATTCTGTCATCATTTACTCACCCTCAGGTTGATCCAAATCTGTATAAATGTATTTGTACTGCTGTATGCAAAGGAAGACAGTTTGAAGAAAGTTTGTAACTAGGCTGCTTTGGGCCACCATTGAATTCCATAGTAGGAAAAAAAAATCAATGGTGTCAAGTCAATGGCCTAGTTACAAACTTTCTTCAAAATATCCTCCTTTGTTTTCAACATAACAAAGAAATTTATACTGGCTTGGAACAACCATGGGTGAACTAACCCTTTAATTTCACTCATAAACCTTACTTTGTGAAGTAAAAGTATAAAATACTGGAAAATGTTCCTTATAATCAGATGCCGTGTCAACCCTTACCATCTCGGCCAGTAACAGTAACAGCAGCTGTTGTTTCCACTGATCTCTTCTTAGCTGCTTTAGGCATCAGAAAATTCACAATGATGGTCTCCACAATGCTGATGCCAATGAGACAAAAAATTGCACAGCAGTAAACCCCTGTGAAAAACAGCAAACTATGGTCACTTTAGAGATTCATACACTGATTCTTGATGTCTGTGTGTGTCTAAATAATGCTCTAGATCAGGGGTGTCCAACCCTGCTGCAGATTTCAGTTCCTGCTCCAACACACCTGTCTGTAATTATCAAGCAGCCCTGAACACCATGATTGACATTATATATATATATATATATATATATATATATATATATATATATATATATATATATATATATATATATATATATATAGTTGAAATTAACATTAACAAAGATTATTAACAAAGATAAATGCTGTATAAGTGCAATTCATTATTAGTTGTTTTTCGGTCTGTTTAGTGTAGTTATTTTTATAGATTGTTTTACCAGCCAGATGAATGTAATCACTTTATTCACACTTAAACAGTCAAATAAATGAATGAATAAATAAATAAATAAATAATAATAACAATAATTAACTTTTTTAGAAAAAATTCCACAGTTTATACATATACAGTGCCCTTTGTAAATATTGGAACAGTAAAGACAAAATTGCTTTGTTATCTGTGGTATCAAGACATTTATAAATATGATTAAAAGATTATAATGATGCAGAAGTTCAGAATGTCAAATTTTATTATTGACTATTTCAACACAAAATGTTTTACTAAGAAGTACAGCACTTTTAAGTTTAATCCCTCTGCCTACTGTGAGCATAAGTATTGGAATGGTTTAATAAGCAAATGTAAAAGTGTAAAAGCTAATAATCAATTGTAAATCCCTTGCAAGCAATCACGGGAGCAAGTCTGTGACCCATAGACATCACCAGACTCTTGGTTTCACACTTTGAAATGATTTCCCAGGCCTTTAATGCAGCCATTTTCAAAGGTTGCTTGTTTTGGGGAGTTTCTGCCTTTAGTCTCCTCTTCAGCTGCTGAAATGCATGTTAAATAGGATTTAAATCTGGAGATTGACTTGAAATGTCTAGTTTGGAATGTCCTGTAAAAGACAGATACTACTGGCAAGGGGTACAAAAGCGAACTATGGTCGCAAGTTGTTTTCAACGAGAGTTCAAAAGGACTTAAGGCCATAGTTTTTTAACCCAGGTCAGCTGAGAAAATCAACAGCAGTTTATGATAGACAAATCACAAAAGCTATGAAAAAACTTCATCAACTTTCCTTAAAACCTAAAAACAATATTTCTAGTAATACAAAAAGTGGTTTCAGCCTGATACATTCCAGAAAACAATGAAAATTGAATTGTTTCTCTCAACCCCCTAAAAAACTCAAACCTTCATTGACATTGGGGCTAATGATTGAGACAAAGGCATTAACAGCCCCCTTCAGGATTCTCCAATGTAGATCCCCTGATTTTTTCATCAATGGTGGTTTGTATAAAACCCTCCAAAATGGGAGCCAATTAATAGGAAGCCAATGCAGTGTTGACAGAACCGGGCTAATGATCAAACTTTGCATTTTGGACCAGCTATAGTTTTTTTTTTTTTTTTTTTTTTTATCAGACGAGCAGAACAACCACCCAATAGAGCGTTACAGTAATCTAGCCTTGAGGTTATGAATGCATGAACTAACTGCATTTTTCATTGAGAGCATATATCGTAGTTTAGATATATTTTTAAGATGGAAGAATGTGGTTTTACAGATGCTAGAAATGTGGCTTTCAAACGAAAGTTTGGTATCAAAGAGCACACACAGGTTCCTAAATGACGGTGAAGACTTAACAGAGCAGCCAAGTGTTAGACAGTATTTATAGGTTATTATCTGCAGAAGTTTTTGGTCCAAAAATTAGAATCTCTTTTTTCATTTTTCTGAATTTAGTAGTAGGAAATTACTAGTCATCCAATTTTTTTATGTCAGCTATGCATTCCATTAATTTTGTGAATTGGTAAGTTTCGTCAGGGCTCAAAGAAATGTAAGCTCTAGCGTAAGTTCTGCCGGGAAGACTCTAATGTTACGTCATCCATTAGATCAGATCTAACCAATCATTATTGAACACTTGGTATAAAGCATCGGCACTTACACTTACCTGAGTTCACAGGTGCTGACGCCAATCTCCACCTCCATCCCCCCACCACCACCATGATGGTCCCTGTCCATATCCATGTGGGGGTCGGCTTCGCCCATGCCTTCATTCCGGGCAGGATATGCCGAGCCTACAACCATTTGGATGCGTGCTACGGACGGGGCCTACACCAAAGAACTTTATCTCGTTGTATAACTTTCTGGTTGTTAATAAATTGTGTTAAAATCATTATGTTATTTTGCCTCCTGAGTCTTTCTGGTAGAAATATAGAGCTGAGTATCATCAGCATAACAATGAAAATGCCATGCTTCCTAATGATATCTCCCAAGGGTAGCATGTACAGAGTGAGAAGCAACGGTTGTAAAAGCTTGTAAAAAAAATTAAATAAAGTTGCCTGAGATTGACCACACTGTAAAAAAAAAATTAAAAGTTAAGAAAACATGAAAGTTTAAGGCAACAAACTTCAGCAGATTGCTTAGTTTTCTATATATTGTTGTATAAACTGAATACAAGTTTGAACTTGAGAAAACTCAAAAATCTGCTGAAGTTTGTACCCATAAACTTTTAAGTTTTCTCAGCTTTTGATTTTTTTACAGTGCAATACACATTTTGAATAGTTAAATATGTTTATTATTAGATTCAGTGTAAAAAAAAAAAAAAAAAAAAAAGTTTAATTTTGTAGAGTTACAAAAGCAAATGTCACCCATTCGGTGGAATGGCCCTCATCACTCCCATGACAGTGCTAGTCAATGCATTGCTGCAAGATGTTGTTTAAAGTAAAAATGATGTCCTTGTCAATATAAAATTCCATTTCAATATAAAAGTCTTTGTGACTGACTGACTCACTCACTCTTAAAGACAGTATTTGCTGCCATCTCATGGCGTATTAATGTAACTTTTACTGAAGTCAAAATCACTAGCTCTTTCTCAATACCAAAAAACTTGGCATGTTATTTATATAAAATATTATTTATTGAACAGTAATATATAAATGAACAACAATAGCCATTTTAACAGTATAAGAAGTAAAATAAACACAAGCAAACAGTTCAGTGAATCATACAAAAGCAGTGATCTAGTTAGTACAGGATTTAATTTCAATGTAAATATAAAACTTAATATAGCCCTAAGCCAAATCTATTAGCTCAAGGACAGTTAAGAGATTAATAAGACCAAAGATTAATAAGACCTCAAGATTAATAAGACCAAAGATTGCCCATTTGATATACCCAAAACGAATTATACCTCATGTTTAAACACTATCTACATAAGAGCCAGCGGCAAATTCCGAGATGAAGGTGTTCTCTACAGGTGCATGAGTGTTGAATGGTCGCTGATGGCCTGGAGCTCACATCTCTGAAAGCATCTAAACAAATTTTCAAATAGGATGTTTAGGATGTAATGTAGTTTTTAAACCTCTGCTGGGTATTTCAGGAGAGTCAGCCAGTGAGTGTGCCTTCTGTCTGCATCTTTGTGTCTTGGCCATGTATTCTTGTGAGTTAAACTCTATATAAACTATATAAACTCTGAATATAAGATATTATTGTATGCTATATCATGTACATAAGACTTCATTATGGGATCCAAAGCTTCCAAAGCAGACATAAACACAATAATAGTGATTATGTAAAGAATCAAGAAGGTCACATCTTTGATTTTTGCCACTCTGCTCCAGGACAGAGGTATCTTCTCTCGTTGGTTTTGTTGAGTTGGAGGCTGATTCTTTTGTTGAGTTGGAAGCTGAGCTGGAGCCTTAGTGACTATCAGCTCCAGACCATCGGAGGTACAAATCTGCTCTTCACTGGCATTCTCATATATAGCAGAGTCTACAAGGTTCTCCAGGTCTCTGTGAAGAGAGAGAGCAAAAAAAACAAAAAAAACAAAAAACAAAAACAAAACAAAAAAAGCAAAGCATGGCTCTGGATTAACTGTTTTAACAGATTTGTTGACATTTTTGCAGATTTATTAAAAAAGAAAAACTGAAATATCACATGGTCCTAAGTATTCAGACCCTTTGCTGTGACACTCATATATTTAACTCAGGTGCTGTCCATTTCTTCTGATAATCCTTGAGATGGTTCTACACCTTAATTTGAGTCCAGCTGTGTTTGATTATACTGATTTGGACTTCATTAGGAAAGCCACACAACTGTCTGTATAAGACCTTACAGCTCACAGTGCATGTCAGAGCAAATGAGAATCATGAGGTCAAAGGAACTGCCTGAAGAGCTCAGAGACAGAATTGTGGCAAGGCACAGATCTGGCCAAGGTTACCAAAAAAAATTCTGCTGCACTTAAGGTTCCTAAGAGCACAGTGGCCTCCATAATCCTTAAATGGAAGATGTATGGGACAACCAGAACCCTTCCTAGAGCTGGCTGTCCGGCCAAACTGAGCTATTGGGGGAGAAGAGCCTTGGTGAGAGAGGTAAAGAAGAACCCAAAGATCACTGTGGCTGAGCTCCAAAGATGCAGTCGGGAGATGGGAGAAAGTTGTAGAAAGTCAACCATCACTGCAGCCCTCCACCAGTCGGGGCTTTATGGCAGAGTGGCCCAACGGAAGCCTCTCCTCAGTGCAAGACACATGAAAGCCCGCATGGAGTTTGCCAAGATGGTGAGAAATAAGATTCTCTGGTCTGATGAGACCAAGATAGATCTTTTTGGCCTTAATTCTAAGCGGTATGTGTGGAGAAAACCAGGCACTGCTCATCACCTGTCCAATACAGTCCCAACAGTGAAGCATGGTGGTAGCATCATGCTATGGGGGTGGTTTTCAGCTGCAGGGACAGGACGACTGGTTGCAATCAAGGGAAAGATGAATGCGGCCAAGTACAGGGATACCCTTTACGAAAACCTTCTCCAGAGTGCTCAGGACCTCAGACTGGGCTGAAGGTTTACCTTCCAACAAGACAATGACCCTAAGCACACCGCTAAAATAACGAAGGAGTGGCTTCACAACAACTCTGTGACTGTTCTTGAATAGCCCAGCCAGAGCCCTGACTTAAACCCAATTGAGCATCTCTGGAGAGACCTAAAAATGGCTGTCCACCAACGTTTACCATCCAACCTAACAGAACTGGAGAGGATCTGCAAGGAGGAATGGCAGAGGATCCCCAAATCCAGGTGAGAAAAACTTGTTGCATCTTTCCCAAAAAGACTCATGGCTGTATTAGATCAAAAGGGTGCTTCTACTAAATACTGAGCAAAGGGTCTGAATACTTAGGACCATGTAATATTTCAGTTTTTCTTTTTTAATAAATCTGCAAAAATGTCAACAATTCTGTGTTTTTCTGTCAATATGGGGTGCTGTGTGTACATAAATGAGGAAAAAAAAATTAACTTAAATGATCTTAGCAAGTTGATGCAATATAACAAAGAGTGAAAAATTTAAGGAGGTCTGAATACTTTCCGTACCCACATATTATATATATATATATATATATATATATATATATATATATATATATATATATATATATATATATTGATGAGAATCTTTGCTGATACTTCATTATAGAAAAAAAATTATAATTTCATATGTGGTTTGGGTTGTTTGTTTTCTACTCAATTACATGGTTTTACATAGGCTAATTTAAGACTTCCAATGCTATATCCATCCATCCATCCATCCATCCATCCATCCATCCATACTGTTGGTCCTATTTTAGGTGCACAAAGAATTATTATATTTTTTTTTTTTTTCATGTATTTGAGTGTAATTTACTTATGAAGCCCAGTTGCAGTTTAATTCATTTGGTTTGTCAGCATTTTCTATATATAATTTTTATTATTTTATATTTTTATTTCATGTGGATTGTTTTCCCCTAATTGTATGTATAAGTTCATTTTGATTGTAAAGAAAAAATGTATGTTCATTTGTTATAAGTCTTAGCGGTTGTTGTGCAACGGGATTGGTTGAATGCACAAGTAGGCGGGAACAGGGGGAGATGACGGGGAAGAAGTTATGGCTGTATGATCGAGCGTCTAAGTTAAACTAAAGTAGTAACCCAGCAAACACAAAACGTTTTTACAACTTTCACAACGTTGTATTTTGGTTGCAATTAGGTAATGTTGTAGTACAACGTTTTAAAAACGTTTTAAAAACGTTTTTTAAAATAAAAAAATAATGTAACCAAAATAAAACGTTTTAAAAACGTTGTGAAAATACCAAGCTGGTATGTTTTCTTTAAGTAGTCAAAAAAACGTTAATATCACGTTTGTCTACTACGAAAACGAAACTATACCAAATTGCAACTTTTGGGAGACGTTTTATTCAGGTGTTAAAATAACGTAATCTGCACGTTGGAATACGACGTTTAAAAAACGTCATGACAGTACCAAAATACAACCATGTCAAAACAAAGACTATGCTAGGGCCAAAACACATACATTCTGTTTTTTTATTATTATTTGTTGTGCAATAGCCTATAGCCTACTTTTATTTGTACACCACGTTGATCATTTCTGGTATATAAAACATATGTTTTCTTTAGTCAAAAAGAAAAAAAGAAAAGAAAAAGAAAACTTAAGTATTCTAAAGCTATATTATATTATATTATATTATATTAACCCCCCCCCCCTATTCAAATCCATCAGTTACAATCCCCCCAATATTTCAACATGAAAATCACAGTAGATCTATACTAAAATATGTATAATTCATTTATTTTGTAACAATAATTTTGTTTATAATCGAATATGTGTTTGTCATAATAAATTAGTAAAAAAAATACCCCCCCCCTCCATTGAACCGATTGGTAACGCCCAACCAATGCGCATCGCATTTTCACCAAAAAAACGCCAGTGGCGCTCTACTGTTTGAATGAATGAGAGCGGGTAGCACCAAAAAAGAAGAGAACCGCTGCCCAGCCGACTATATTAAACTTCTGTTCAAAGAGGGACGTTAAAAAGAATAAAGCATGTACTGAGAAGGAGGTATGAAAACATTGTAATAGTTAAGTACACTCCACATATATTTTAGCTAGCTAATCCATTGCAATTTAGCCATAACTATCAGTGTAACTGTAACCAATTACTAAAACAGCCATCTATTTTGTTACTTCATTTTTCAATAGCGTCTTATCAGTGACAAAAGTATTCAAATCGGTGTTTGTTTTCTTCCTTAATTAATCTGATTTTTGAATGAATTGGCTGAATGAACGATTTAAGTAGCTCACTCATTAAAACGTCGAATCGCTGCCACCTACTGGCGGTTTCAATATATAACATTATTTATTTTTAGAATCACTCCGTTATGTTAGAATTTGATGAATAGTTATATTCCATAAAGTTATGATAGATAGATAGATAGATAGATAGATAGATAGATAGATAGATAGATAGATAGATAGATAGATAGATAGATAGATAGATGATAGATAGAGAAGAAATAAATTATCCAATAACGCTACACATAAAACAGATTTTTTTTTTTTAATTAAAAAAAACACAAAAAAAACAGGCAGCATACCAACGCTCAACCCCCCCAATGTTGAAACCAAATCTACGCCCTTGACTCCATCAGTAGTCTATTGTTTTAACGCTGTAATGTAAACGATAGCTGCTTAACTTTTGACATGTTTAATTGGCGTGCGCATTTAACATTTCGAGTCCCGTGAGCAATCGGATTGGAGTCACCATGGAAACGGGGCGGCAACCAGGCGGCAACTCAACCAACTGACAAGTGTCAAGCAAGAGCACGACCGTCTGTCACTGTTATTTTCACTGCTTTCAGGTAAGTTTAGTGCCTAAAATTACACAAATAATACATACAACTGTTCTTGACACGTTCATACATGTAATTGACAAGCTTCTGTTGAATATTTTCTTCATAGAAAAGGTTTGTTGTCTTTGGAAAAAGATCGTTAGAATCTCAACCGTTAGGCTAACTTTAAGAGGTAGACTAACTTGACATAAACTCTTATTTATGAAAGTTTGGGCTTTTAATCACATTTTATGTGTAGATTAGAGGTTTTGATAGTTTTGTAAATGATTTTCTGGCAATTTGTCAATGGATGATTAGAAAATATAACTTAAAAGTATGCGGTGTACTGTTAATCGGTGACGTCACTTATATGGAGCGTGAAAATGGGGTGAAACTAACGTTATTTCAAACATGTTTTGATATTTCATGGTAAATAAATATTGATTAAAATTGCACTGTGATTTCAGGAGCGTCAGATATATGAATAATTTATATTTATTGCGTCCAAACATAATTAAGTGACATTGTATGAGGAATACTAAATAAGTAAAGCTACAAATGTAAATGCTGGCATCTTAAGACTTTTTTTTACACACACACACACACACACACACACACACACACACACACACACACACACACACACACACACACACACACACACACACACAGACAAACACACATAGCCTATATATAAATATATATGTATATATATATATATATACACATATATGTATATATATATACACATATATATACACACATATATATGTTCTGTATATTATTCTTTCTCATTTCTGCATTTCACCTCTATTCTATTTTTTTTTTTTTTTAATAAACCTGACATTGAATACTACATTTTGTTGGCCCTGTGACAACTTGTTTATGTTCCTAGATTCTTCCATGTTAAAGTTTGATCAAAAGTTTATCAAGTATTCAAAAAATTCATCAAATATTTTTTGAGTCCTCTATGGCCATCTTGTTTAACTCTGCATTGAGGACACTTGGTATAGAGTTAGCAACCTACAGTAAGGTCCAACATAATTCAAAATGAGACAGATGATAATAAAAAAAGTACTGAGCATTGTGAATGTAAGAGCCTCACATTATATTAATAACAATCATTGTTGGTGTGTGAATTGCATTTCAGGGCAGTTTGTGAAGACGAGATGCTGTGACAACCTGGACAGAAGTCAGTTCCAGATCCACCTTCAACACCAGACTTCTCATATGGATTGCTGTATACTAGCATATTATTATTCGCTTCAGAATTGGGTGCATGCAGACAAATGTTTATAACATTCTTTCTTTCTGGTGTTGTGTCGAATTCTGTGACCTACCAAATCATATGACTATAGGCACTGCATTGACCTAATCTGACTAAACCTAACCCTAATCCTACCCTTTTGATAATTAACCATGGTTTTACTATAGTAAAATCTTGTTGTTGTTTTTTTTGTTGTTGTTGTTTTTTTGACGTATTGATTACCATTTGTATAATCACACAAATACCATAGTTAAAACTGTTTTTCTAGCAGAACCATGGTTCATTTGTGGTAACCATGGAATTACTACAATGACTATATTTTTTGCTTTTAATCATGGTAAAACCATGATAAATTTCCATAACCTACACCTTATAACCTACTAGGGTCACATAATTTAGTGGGTTACAGAATTCGGCATTATAACTGTTTGGATCAGCAATTAAAGGGTTAGTTCAACCAAAAATGAAAATAATATCATTAATTACTAACCCTTGTGTCAGTCTACACCCGTTAGACCTTCGTTGATCTTCGGAACACAAATTAAGATATTTTTGCTGAAATCTGATGGCTCAGTGAGGCCTCCATTGCCAGCAAGTTAAAGGATTAGTTCACTTTTTGAATGACAATGTCCTGATAATTTACTCACCCCATGTCATCCAAGATGTTCATGTCTTTCTTTCTTTGGTCAAAAAGAAATGAAGGTTTTTGATGAAAACATTCCAGGATTATTCTCCTATGGACTTCAGTGGACTCCAGACGATTGAAGGTCAAAATTACAGTTTCAGTGCAACTTAAAAGGCTTTCAGTGATACCAGACAAGGAATAAGGGTCTTATCAAGCAAAACGATCAGCCGTTTTTTTAAGTGCTTTCATTGCGAGTGCTTTCATGTTCCGTATTCTTCTAATGCTGTATATCCAATGCCTTCCCTATTCTACGTACGGAAAAAAACTGAACTGGTGCCGGGTTCGTTCCGTAAGTTGAATAGGGAAGGCGTAGGACATACAGCGTAAGCTTTTTGAAGCATACACAACACAGGAGCACTCGCAAGGCGATCATTTGTGTTTATAAATCATATACAGTTTTTTTTTTTTTTTTTTCGAAAATGACTGATCGTTTCACTAGATAAGATTCTTATTCCTTGTCTGGTATCATTTAAAGCCCTTTTAAGCTGCACTGAAACTGTAATTTTGACTTTCAACCATCTGGGATCCATTGAAGACCACTATAAGGAGAATAATCCTGGAATGTTTTCATCAAAAACCTTCATTTCTTTTCGACTGAAGAAAGAAAGACATGAACATCTTGGATGACATGGGGTGACTAAATTATCAGGACATTGTCATTCAGAAAGTGAACTAATCCTTTAATTTACACTTTCAGTGCCCAGAGAGTTACTAAAACGTTTAAAACAGTACAGCGGGCCTACTAATAGTATTGGGTCTTAATATTGTAGAACAGCACAAGGGTGAGTAATAATATTGACATAATTTTCATTTTTGGGTTTACTATGTCATTAAGACAGCTCCTAGCTGCCACCTACTGGCATAACAATGTAACCTGCAATGAAAGCGCTGAAAAATCGAGAAATCGCTAACATAGTTTCTCAAAATCAGGTATTTATTGAACAATAAACTTCTTATTTAATATATATTATTTAAGTTCCGATGCCTATATATTTGTAATTTGTGTTGAAAAAAATCCTTAAAATATAAGCATTAGTTTTACTGCAAACAAGTGATTAAAATATAATTATTATAATCGCAATAAAATAATTTGTATCTATTTAAAATGAAATACTTTACAATTTACAAATTAAATGTTTTTTTCTTCTGTAAAAACATCTGTCCTCTGAAATTTCTTGGAATTTGTTAATGACCCCATATTTAAATTCGCCAGTAATGGCATAATTTTCATGTGTTTTATTTATTTACATATTTACCTTTTTTTCCATATCATGTTACTTTTTTTACATTTTGTGAATAAATATGAGTGACAAAATTTGTGTGTAGTATAAATTATTAGGCCTACATATATGTTAATGTAGGCTTATACAATGGACAACAACCAGAGGTCTGCTCTACAGGTAAGGTAGTGCAATGTAAAAAAAGTTCTGTTGAATATTCAGATTTACAGAAATGTTGTAAACTGACATAATAGCTTATGATGAATTATAAAGAAATATAAAATACACCACTTAATGTATTTATCTTACTATACATTTATGTTTTATATATTTGTTTTATATGGTTTTAGTCATTTTATCTGGAAAGATAACACTAAAAAAAACATTTTGATGGCAGCATATGAAGTACTAGTTTGGACGTGTCAAGTACGTTTTTAAAACGTTGCAAGGAGACATTCAGACGTGATAAAAACGTTATAAAGACTTTTCTGCAATGTTGTGAAAAAAACGTATTTATAACGTAAAAAAAACCCGACATCTGTCGTATTAAATACGTCCGATTAAAACGTTATCACGACCTTTTCACAACGTGAAAAAAACGTTTTTACAACGTTATTGTGTTTGCTGGGAAATATACCATTCTACGGCAGTTATCCAAAAGAGAACTGATTTAAGTTTGGTTTAATGTTGTTTGTGCGTGAGGGGATAGAAATTTCCCTTCGGATCGTCGGATAACACAGCTGCGTGGCTGATTCTAAAGAAACAGCGCTCATCAGCACGTGAGAGACTCGCGATGGTGGAAAACCATCGCGTATCGCCTCTTTTGTTAACTGAATTCACTGGAGACTTCCCAGATAGCGCCCTGAGATACCAGGACTTCTCAGTGGTTCCTCTGGCATCGATGGACAGGTTCCTCGGTCTGCATTCCCTTCTTCCCGGACTGTAATTCCCTCGTGAAGAAAGTGCGTCACACAAGAGCTATCGCGGACTAGCGCTGGTAAGACCGCTTTTGTTTTAGTTGCTCATTGGGCGAAGCGGCAAGTTGTTTTGTGCCTCAACGAACCCCAGCAACATATCAGGCCTGCAACAGGTTACATAATTTGTTTATGGCCATTTTGAACATTGAAAATTAGTTTCTGAATATTATTTTGTGTTTGATTGAACCAATTTGGGTGAATAGTTGGACTGGAGTATAAAGCACCACTTTATATTATATTGAGGGATATTTGAGACATTTTTGCATTTGTTGTCCAACTTTACTAATTACATTGAACAAATACAAAGTGTTATATTTGTAATTTGTTGATTTTGAGGGCAAACTTGACTATTCTGTATCTGTAAGGGGGAAAACTTGACATTTTATTTTCTGTTATATTTATTATTTATTATTTTTGCCTTAAGTAAACTAATCAAAGTTAAATTTCATTTAACAGACAGTGTGGTTATTTTAATCAGTTAATACGCATACCAAAAACAGAGAAAAGGTTTATTGAAACGAAGCTAATAATTATCAGAGAATATTTAGAGAGATCTAACCACAAACAAATCCAGAGCCCCTTTCACATAAGCTTAAGGGAGTGGGGCGCTACACTTACATTTATTTGCTTTGCTTTGCATATGTAACAAAGTGACAAAGCAAACAAATCTTAAACTTAATTTTACTAACAAGCCTTCATTTGTGAAGTAAAAGTATAAAACATATGACAATGTTCCTGTTAAGAAGTATTGATTCTTACCATTTTGGCCACTAACAGCAGCTGTTTTTTCCACTGATCTCATCTCAGCTCCTTTAGTCTTTAGAATATTCACAAGGATGGTCTCCAGAATGCTGATGCCAATGAGACAGAAAATCCCACAGCAATAAATCCCTGTGAAAAACAGCAAACAATGACTGCAACAGCTTTCCTGTGCTAAGACCTTTAAAATAACACCTATTTGATTTTTGTTGTTGTTGTTTAAACAAAACAGTGTATGATTTCCATTTTTTTATGTTTATGCCACATAGACACAATTTAAATGGTTGCATGTGACATCCCATAGCAAGCGATCTTGGCTTGAATGTCGCCTCAAGGTGACACTGCTGGCCTACTGTCAGCAATAGCACTTATCCTATCAGCCAGAGCTAGGGCATGAGTGGCAATGATGGCACAGCATGGATCACAGCAAACAACATGATTGAGCTGATTGTTGGTGGAAAGAGTGTGGCTCAGATGAACCCAGTGATCATCTAGTCTAAATCAGGATTGCGACATTGGGCCAGTTAAGTGCAGATTAATGCAGTTGACTTGTTTACAAGTTTAACTTCAATTCATTTAAAATAATAATATTCAATCTTTTTATGACTTGGCATTTCAAATAATAATTTTAAACAATATTATAGTTTAAAATATTAAATTGATTAAAGTTTCTGTGATCATTTAACCATAATCATGTAATACATCATTAATTTTGTTTATCATGGGCATGATTTTTGTTAATATACTGTCATGAAATACACTGTATTTGATTCCTGGGCTGTAATCCAAACTCTCAGGATGTGATGCTTTGTGTGAGAAACTGTATATTTATGACAATCTAATGCAGTTCAATTAAGCTTAAAAAGGAGCAAAGAGCCTGTTGTTTGTGCATGTGGAGTCCACCAGTGATGCGGATGATTGTACCTGCTGTTGAACTCACTCAGTAAATGATCAACTTATTACAGTTGAGTCCAGTTTTTTTTTTTTTTTTTTTTTTTCATACTAAAGTTCTTATTGAGAATTAACAGAGGTTTAGATTAGTTTTATGGAAGTGTTTTAAACAGCGCATATTAACTATGGAGTGGTTTGTTTTATGTTTAGACCACCACGAACCATTTGAGGAACTCCCGGTACACCTCATTCATGTAGTTCTGGAACACAGAGGGAGAGTTGGACAGGCCATATGGCATAATTCATAGTGTCCAGACGGCGTAATGAAGGCAGTTTTCCACTCATCCACCCAGCGTATACGAACGAGGTTATACGTGTTCCGCAGGTCCAGCTTGGAGAAGATGCGAGCTCCACGTAGCTGTTCCAGAGCTGCCGTGACCAGAGGAAGGGGATAACTAAATTTAACTGTCTGGGAGTTCAGGAAGAAGAAGAAGCTTGAAGCGGCAGGGGATGTCGAGTGTTGGATGAAACGTTGCTTTAGTGCCTCCTGAATGTACTCCTCCATGGCCTTCTGTTCCGGGATGGACAGTGGGTAAATCCTACCCTTGGGTAGGGTAGCCCCAGGCAGCAGGTCGGTGACGCAGTCCCATGGCCGGTGAGGTGGTAGTGGCATTGCCAACCACTTTCTGAACGCATCTTGGAACGCCCGGTATTCAGGAGGAATTTCCACTTTGAGGTCAGTCTCCGGATTTTCGATGGAGGTGGAGAGGACAGGAAGGACATTGATAGGAGACAAACAATTTTTAGAACATTCTTCACTCCACTTGACAATCTCACCTGTGTTCCATTGGATGTGTGGTTGGTGTTGTGCGGTTGGTGTTGTGTGCTGTGAGAGTCAGGGGTGTCCCAGGATGATGTCCGTGGTGGATCCTTCCAGCACCATGAATGTGATTTCCTCAGCGTGAAGACAACCGATGCAGAACATCAGTGTGGGGGAGAAATGTTGAATGTGACCACGGCCCAGCATTTTTCCTTGAATGGTTTGAATACGGAGATCCTGTTGGCAGCGTTTGTGATGTACATTTAATTTCTGAAGAATCGGGTTGCTGATGAAGTTCCCTGCGGAGCCAGAATCGATGAGGGCTTGCGCTGACACACAGACATGAGAGTTAAGGATATGCACAAGCGTTCTTGTGAGTGGTGCAATGCGAGCAGGCAGCTGGATTGTACACACCGTTGGGCATGGTGGTCGGATGGGACAGACAGTGATCACATGGTCCTCTCCCCAGGTGCTGGAAGGGCAACAGATGGTGTGGCGGGCAGAGGATTGGCAGCGGGTGTGAGAAGCGCACATGCAGAATAGCGTTGGGCTACGCGGATGGTCTTTTGGATTAAGTTTTCCAGTCCCATAGTATCATCATACACGACCATCAGTTGTTTCATGTGTGGACTATTATCAGAGCCATTTCATTCCAGCCGCTAGTGGCCACCAGAGTGCAAAAACGGAGGGCATACATACTCATAGATTCATAGCCTTGGCGTAGATTGAAGATTTGGTCATGTATGGAGACTTCAGCGGTGCTTTGTCCGAACACCTCCCAGAAGTGAGTAAAGAAGGAGTTGATGGTGGCTGTCACAGGGGCGTTGGATTCCCAGACCGGTTGAGCCCACTGCAGCGCTTGTCCGGCAAGCAGAGAAATGACGAATGCCACCCAAGATCATTCGGTGGAAAACAGCTGAGACTGGGCTTCCAGGTAGAGGGAGCACTTTAGGAGAAACCAACTGCAATCCTCTGCTGTGCCAGTGAATGTTGCTGGTCAGGCCATGGGACTGACAGAGGCAGCTGAAGAAGAAGCAGCAGGTGCTGGGTGATGAAGTACAAGGCAAATGGTGTGCAGGAGATCAGCTGGGACTGTGCTAGTGCTTGTGGCAGGCTGTTGGAGTGAGGATTGCACTGCGTCGACCAAGGTGGCAAATGGGTCTGCAGTACGATCCTTGCCTGTGTCCAAGGTGCTCTGCATGAGGTCTGGTCTTCTGTCAGGACACAGAAGGAGGCAGAGGGGTGAGTGAACACAGATGTTTATTGAAACAGAGGCACACACACAGGTAATGGAGATTGCAGGCGAGTAGATGAACAAGCACTTTAGGAACAGTCACTTAGCTGATGGTAATGAGGGTTGGTATTTGCAGGTAGAGGAATCAACGTGGAGCAGATGATCGGAGACAGACGACGATGGAAGGAAGATACTGGAAGACACAGGTAAGTTGAGGGTAAGGAGTCCAGGTAAGTCTGACGAGACCAGACACAGAGTGCAGGGAGTGAGTGTCTTTTATGAGTCACTGATAATGCGGTGCAGGTGATCAAAACTCAGGGGACTGTGAACGAGTGGGTGGAGCATGAAGATCTGGTGATGATGTGTTGGTTGGTGCTGGCTGTGACTCCGTGACAGTACCTGTAATTTTAGGTAATTCTGAAGTGTTTTTGATTAGGGTTGGAACTAAACGCTTAAGGACAGTAACACACCGGGGCTGGATTTGAGGAACCATGGTGTAGAGGTTATATTTTCTACCCAAATGCTTGGTTGAGCCTATTGGGTTATTTTACTTTTATTTATTTTTTTTCATGGTTGGGTAGTTTTTGTGTTACCCAGCTTTTGGGTTAGTGGCTGGGTCAATCGCACTGTATAAACAACTGTATATTAAATAATCTAGGTTAAACTCACCAATCAGAGGGATTCTTTCAGACATAGAAGGCAGCGTGTCATTATCAATCAGCAGCATCACAGATATAGACAGAAGCAAAGTCACTTTAAAGATCACTTTGTTTGCTCTTCTTGTGTCAACAAAGAAAGAGATCACATCCAGCACAAGGAAGAAAAATCCTGGTACTATAATTTTTATGACATACAGTTGAGGTCTCCTTTTTATGGTGATCTGCCATGAAGAGAAAGAGAAAGAGAGGGAGAGAGAGAGAGAGTAACATTAGCATCACAATAGACTTTAACATTGACACTAAGAGAATACATAAATTAAATAGCTGTGGGCATTATACCAGTTTAAAAGAAAAAAACAGTTGGGTCTCTTACCAGTAGTAATAACTGAATTAGAGAGCTCTTTGTTCATGGTAACTAAATTTGTTAATTAATGTTAACTAACAAAACCTTATTGTAAGTGCTATTCATTTTATCTTTTATTTTACATTGTCAAACTCAACATGTAAATCCCTTGTTAATCTGTGGGTAAATACACTGGGGAGGCGCAGAGGTTACAAGTAGAAGTTATAGTGTCAACGTCATCACAATGAGATGGATGATTGTACCAAATTACCTTTCAAGGAAAGTCTGTTCACTCAGTGGCCAGATTTGCAGCGCCTTTGGGCAGCCATTTCGGGCATTCCAAGACCAAATCCTATCTCAGCAACAATATATGCAAAAAATGCATGTGCAGTCCTAAGCACTCAGGTTTCTATGGGAACCAGAGCTTCTAACGACAGCTGCAGTGATGCAATTACTTTGCCTATCAGACATTTCACTTAGAAGGTGGGATGTATTCCGCCATATCGAACATTTGAGTTTCTCCCATTCATGAGCAATAGGAGTGAACCATCTTTATCTATTTTCTTTGATTGTAACAGTGAGAAATGTAAACAAAAATGTAGGATATGTTTTGATGTTTTTCTTGTTTTTAAGTACATGTTAATGGATTAACAAAGCAACATCAGTTGCGTCGCTTCACCTCCATTCATAAATCCTCTCACGTTGCCTCATGGGATAGTAAAGTGTCCATCATATGCACACTACAGAATTTCGCTGGAAGTAGTAGGGATCGTCCGGGTACTTTTTGCCTACTCTTTTGTGAGTACTGTGAATTCAGACACACTTCTTTTGTCACATACTTTTTTTCGCCTACTATATAGTAAAAAAGTATGTGATTTGGGAAGCAGCCATGCTTTGTTCCTGAATGAATCAGCTGTTTGAATGAACAAATGACTGAATGACTCATTAAAACAGTGAATTGCTGCCAACTACTGGCCAGTTTAGTTTAGTTTAGTGTTGTGCACACTGCACAATTTTCAAACTCATTAGATCACCATTCTTTTCACACTGCATGACTATCTGGGGTAGCATTCAGTTGCTGCTGTGTGCACACTGCATGATGGATCATCGGTGACGGGGGTTTCACATGACTTTACAATAGGAAGAATCGCTGACAACTCTGTCTGGGTTGCAAACTATGATTCGAAACCAAACACACACGAGAAGTGAGGAAATAATGTAAGACCAGAGTTCTCACGTAAGACAGGAATTGTTTATAAATATGATAGCCCACAAAAAGCTTGAGATCCAAATTGTCTGTGCACTGATTTGCAGCGAAAAAGAAAGAAAAAGAAAAGATTATGGAAGAGAAAATGGTTGGACAGACTCAGGAAGCAAGGATTGTGTGTTCTGCAAAGAGAGTTGGAGGGAAATGTTTGCCAAGCAAATGTTTGTTTTTTTGTTTCTGATTGATATATTTGTAAATATATCTATTAAAATACTGATATTCAGGTTGATAACTCCTCCCCGAACTTCCTGCTGCCCTGTGGCTGTAGGTCATCAGCAATGTCATTTTCAGTCAGAACACATTTCACACAATAGGATTTTGAATCGCTGACAGGGGATGGGCGTCGGCAACTCATCTGCGATTCACTCAGATCACATTTTTGATAATTCACACTGCGTGATTGTCACTCGGATGGACAAGCATCGATTTGCCATTGATTCTGGGCATTTGTCTGCGATTTGCAAAACCTGCCGGCGAGTGAAAAATGGGGCTAAAATCATGCAGCGTGAACTTGACATCAGATGATTATACACACAAATTGACTTTCTACTGCCGCAGCCTGCTACTCTCTGCGTATCTTGATTGATGTCTTGTCCAATCAGCTGTAAGTATTCCGTTCGCAAAATATACCAACCTTTTTTTTATTTGGTAAGCGTCATTGTGTTTTCTGAATTGTTATTTTGTTTTTATACTTGCCATTGTGTTTACAATTTGTTTTGTTTTTGGATTATTTTTTTAACATTATTTTGATTTGTTATGCACTTCGCAGCCACTGTGAAAAGTGAATATCTTTTAAATAATTGTATCAATATGAATGGTTTGTTTAAAAAAATGGTTGAATGCTATAAAAGGCTATATTAATAAATAATTTCATGCTGATGGACATACACACATCTCCCTTCACATTCAAGGCTTCCATGTCTTTCACATCTGTGCACCTTCTAATGTGAGAACCTTATCATTAATAAATAAATAAATATACACACACACACACTCTTTTGAGCATCATTCACATAGAATGTACATGTTGACATTGAAAGTGAAATGGTAAAATAACAGATAAAATACTGTATACTATACTATATTCCACACTTTTTTTGGCACATATTTTTCAAATTTGTCAACGAGTAGTGGTTTGTGTTTGTATCATTTTATTGATATATTTATTACTCCATACACTGTGCTCTGTACCTGATATATCAGCTGATCCATATCAATCCACTGACTGAGGATATCTTTCATATAAGTTATATCGAGGAGCTCCCACTCTCCCTGGGCCTGAAAGAGCTCCTTTGACTCCTGAGTGAAGTTTTTTTCATCAGGTATTGTGTCAATTGTAATCTCCTGCACTGTAGTAAAATAAAACTGTATTATTAAGTCAAATAGTTTAAAAGAAGAAAACATGTTATCTTGTGTTTTTCAAAACTGATTGATGTGTTTCAGATGTACTTGAATATGATGTAGACTGAAGTGTTATACTGCAGCTTTGGGTGTCGAAGGGAAACCTGTAGAGGTCCATCTTACAGGCCGTGGTCAGAGATAAAACTTCATGTGAGACTGTAAAGCCGAAATTGAACAACAGCACATTTGGAGACTCATTTGTTCCAAACTCTTTCTTGATGCTAAATAGATAAAAAAAATAAATGATCACTGGTTATTAAAGACATGGTGGTTGACAACAGCAGGTTTTCAAATCAAATTAATTGACTTATGAGGATCATGTTATGTCAGGGGTGTCCAATCCTGCTCCTAGAGGGCCACTGTCCTGCACACCTGAACCAGCTGATCAAGAGCTGTATCTCATTTTGAAGGCTACACACTCTAGAGGCCAATTTGTCAGCCACATACTTCACCGAGGCTGACAAACATCATTTATTTGAAAAATGGCAACAGCTGTGCTTTCAAATGCAAGTTATGTTAATTCCTCAGTACACTGTAATAAGCAAAAAAATAAGTGTTAGTCATTTTTAAATGTTCAAAGAATAGCACATTGTAGCACATTTTGTGTCATCATTTGCTATATCCAATGTTACGTACTATGCAAGTTTGTTTTTTGGCATATGTCGTTGCATGTGTGTGTACTTTGTTGCAGGTGTGAAATGCGATTGGAGGATCTGCTTGTCAATCTGCTGACACTGATGTCAGGAATCGCACCACCAATCACCTGTCACCGAGCAGTTCATCAGCTGCTTTAACCAAAGTCCCTTTAAGACAAGTGATTTCACTCAGCAGCCATCTTTGAAATGCTTCTTGGGCATACAAGTACGGAGCCCCGCACATGAAATGCAAAAAAAAGTTAAATTGTGCACACAATTTACTATTTTGTTCCCTCGATTTACTAAATCGTGCGCATGTTTTAGTAAATTGAGGGAATGAATTAGTAAATCGTGTACATGATTTAGTAAATTGGGGGAAAGGGTTAGTAAATCATGCACACGATTTAGCCTATTATTTTTTCCTGCATGTCATGTCTAGGGCTCACTACAGGAGCAAAATCTGAACTACCTCCAGCCCCATCGCAATGCACTCAAAACTAAATGGCTGAATCCTCCCACTGGTGTTACTCAGCTGCTCTAATTCTAAACAATGACACCCTTGCCTCAGTTTTCAACACAAAAAGAATTGAGGAAAGCATGGGTGAAACTGATAGGGTGGGATAAAGGTCCTTTTGAAATAATATGTGGGAATATATTTGTGTGCAGTAGGCCTATGTTTACATCTCATATCTTCAACCTGCTGGAATGTTCCTATAAATATACACTCCTGAACAAAATCTTAAGACCGGGGGAAACATTTCAAGTATTCGCATTTTGCGCTATTGGATCATAACCAGGTTGTAAGTACTGCTTTAAAATGCTAAAAGAAGAAACAGGAACAAGAGACAAAAATAGAGAGCATGCAATTTATTGAAAACTGCATTTAAACTCAAACAGGCTGTTCAGCAGCTGATCAAAAGTTTAAGACCATAGCCTTAAAAAGTAAAAATCTGCACAAAAATAGGGCTTTTATGTCATTCTCCTTCAGACTTCACACTGTCTTGATCTCCTGATGGCAAAGGCAAAAAGGTCTTCTGTCTTTGAACATGGCACTATTGTTGAGCTGCACAAGCAAGGGCTCTTGCAATGCGCCATCACTGCTGAGGTTGGACACAGTAAGATGGTCATTTTACATTTCTTATAAGATCCTGAGAGTTACGGGACAAAAAAGTAAAGTGGCAGACCCTAAAAGATTTCACCTGCACTGAGTTGGAGGATCCAACGGGCTGTCCGTGAAGACACAAGCCAATCCTCGCCCCAAATTAAGGCCCTTACTGATGCTGACTGCAGCCCAATAACCATAAGACAGCTTCTGCGAGAGAAGGGCTTAAAGAACAAAAAATGTCTTCAAAGGCCATGTCTCCTCTCATGCCACAAACTTGCCTGTTTGGAATTTGCAAGGGAGCACCAAACATGGGACATTGAAAGGTGGAAGAAAGTTTTGTTCTGACAAGAAAAAAAAAAAACCTGGATGGTCCCGGTGGCTTCCAACACTACCGGCATGACAAGGAGTTCCCACTGGAGGTGTTTTCTATGCGGCACAGTGGAGGAGGCTCCATCATGATCTGGGGTGCTTTTTCCTTCAATGGAAAAATGGAGCTTCAGGTTGCGCGGGGCATCAAACGGTGGCTGGTTATGTGGACATGTTGCAGCGGGCATCCTTCTTGACTGATGGCCCTCGTCTGTGTGGTAATGACTGGGTCTTTCAACAGGACAACGCTGCCGTTCACAATGCCTGCCTGACGAAAGACTCCTCTTAGAGCTCTTTTGGACCATCCTGTGTGTTCCCCTGATCTAAATCCCATTGAGAATGTTTGGGGATGGATGGCAAGGGAAGTTTACAAAATGAACGTCAGTTCCAGACCATGGATGCCCTTCGTGAAGCCATCTTCCCCACATGGAGCAACGTTCCCACCAGCTTCCTGGAAACAGTCACATCAAGCATGCCCAAACAAATGTTTGAAGTGATCAACAAGAACAGTGGGGATACTCAATACTGAGTCCTTTTTTGACACTTTTAGTTCTGTTGTGGGGGTTTTTTGGGCTAAGGTCTTAAACTTTTGATCAGCTGATGAACTGCCTTTTGAGTTTAAATGCAGTTTTCAATAAATTGCCTACTCTCTATTTTTTGTCTCTTGTTCCTGTTTCTTCTTTTGGCATTTTAAAGCAGTACTTACAACCTGTTTATGATCCAAAAGCGCAAATTGCGAATACTTGTAATGTTTCCCCTGGTCTTAAGATTTTGTTCAGGAGTGTATTTCCCCTTCATATATGTATTCTGAATATAATTACACTTATTTACCAACTATCCTGACACAGGACAGTGCTTGTCTTTTTATTAACAGTGTTTTTCATTTACTGATCATATTTCATATATGTTGAATTTACATTTTAAATGAATTTCATTGATAAACATCGAAAATGAGCGATGGTTTTATACTAAAAAATGTAGCAGATAGCTTACCATTGTATTACCATAGTTCTACAGATACCATGGTTAAACTGGTTACTGGTTACCATGGTTTAACTGATATAAATACAGTGCCCTCCACAAATATTGGCACCCTTGGTAAATATGATCAAAGGTGGCTGTAAAAATGAATCTGCATTGTTTATCCTTTTGATTCTTTTTGATAAACTCTCAGAGTGGCAGTGTCTCTCAGAAGTCAAGATGGGCAGAGGATCACCAATTCCCCCAATGCTGCGGTGAAAAATAGTGGAGAAATATCAGAAAGAAGTTTCTCAGAGAAAAATTGCAAAGAGTTTGAAGTTATCATCATCTACAGTGCATAATATCAACCAAAGATTCAGAGAATCTGGAACAATCTCTGTGCGTAAGGGTCAAGGCCGGAAAACCATACTGGATGTCCGTGATCTTCGGGCCCTTAGACGGCACTGCATCACATACAGGAATGCTACTGTAATGGAAATCACAACATGGGCTCAGGAATACTTCCAGAAAACATTGTCGGTGAACACAATCCACCGTGCCATTCGCCGTTGCCGGCTAAAACTCTATAGGTCAAAAAAGAAGCCATATCTAAACATGATCCAGAAGCGCAGGCGTTTTCTCTGGGCCAAGGCTCATTTAAAATGGACTGTGGCAAAGTGGAAAACTGTTCTGTGGTCAGACGAATCAAAATTTGAAGTTCTTTTTGGAAAACTGGGACGCCATGTCATTCTGACTAGAGAGGACATGGACAACCCAAGTTGTTATCAGCGCTCAGTTCAGAAGCCTGCATCTCTGATGGTATGGGGTTGCATGAGTGCGTGTGGCATGGGCAGCTTACACATCTGGAAAGGCACCATCAATGCTGAAAGGTATATCTAAGTTCTATAACAACATATGCTCCCATCCAGACTTCGTCTCTTTCAGGGAATACCTTGCATTTTCCAACATGACAATGCCAGACCACATACTGCATCAATTACAACATCATGGCTGCGTAGAAGAAGGATCCGGGTACTGAAATGGCCAGCCTGCAGTCAAGATCTTTCACCCATAGAAAACATTTGGCGCATCATAATGAGGAAGATGCGACAAAGAAGACCTAAGACAGTTGAGCAACTAGAAGCCTTTATTAGACAAGAATGGGACAACATTCCTATTCCTAAACTTAAACAACTTCTCTCCTCAGTCCCCAGACGTTTGCAGACTGTTATAAAAAGAAGAGGGGATGCCACACAGTGGTAAACATGGCCTTGTCCCAACTTTTTTGAGATGTGTGACAATTTGACATCCATCGTAAGAGAAGTCACACTGCAGGACTGTGAGGCAAATCTTCTGACACTGCCAGAATTTTATCAGAGGTAAAATCTGTCTGTGACCATGTCAAACTAGCGATCAAAGACTACAGATTTTTGCCTGGGATTATATTTATAAGAATCTTTTAGGATTCTCAAAATTTGTCTCAGGTGACCAAATCATGGCCGAAATAGCACAGTGTGCACCTGACTTAAATCTCTGTTAATTCTCAACAAGAATTTCTGCAATTGTAAAACCAAACAGTGAAATTAAACAAATACAATGAGTCTGTTTCACTTAAATATTAATGAAAGCTTATTGTACTAAACAGAAAAAAGTTGTGTGAACTCAAACTTTGATTGTAGTAAGCCAAACTTAATATTGTTGCAGCAGATTTATAATTTCCATCATGATTTGCCTCAGACTGTATAATGAATATAAATGCTGAAATTAAGTGTTATTTTGTTTGTTTTTGCACAGGATTAACACGGGGAGACATAGTGTTTAATGTTGTGTTATGTTAGGATTTACAGGGTTCTGTTTTGTTAGTTTTGTAGGGTTACCATTGTGGTGAAGTGTAGAGCCTGTGGTTAAAGGATTAGTCCACTTTTAAATAAACTTTTCCTGATAATTTGTGTGTTATCAGTCTTAAAATGTCTTTCTTTCGTCAGTTGAAAAGAAATTAAGGTTTTTGATGAAAACATTTCAGGATTATTCTCCTTATAGTGGACTTCAATGACCTCCAAACGATTGAAGGTAAAAATTACAGTTTCAGTGCAGCTTCAAAGGGCTTTAAACGATACCAGACGAGGAATAAGGGTCTTATCTAGCGAAACAATCTGTCATTTTCGAAAAAAATACAACTATATATGCTTTATAAACACAAAATATCACCTTGAACGTACTTCCGGTTTCCGCATTCTTCAAAACACTTACGCCTAATGTCCTACGCCTTCCCTTTTCTACTTACAAAAAAAAAAAAACGAAACTGGCTCCGTGTTCGTTCCATAAGTAGAATAGGAAAGGTGTAGGACATACTTTTAAAACCACCTATACTTTGTTGTTTGATTATATACACTATAAAAACCTTTTTCTTTTATTTCCTAAATTTTAAAGGGCACATATCATGAATATCTGACTTTTTCATAATTTTTTTTACTTTTTTGTATTTAAGTGATATAATTGGTTCCCCAGTGCATATGCCAAAAAAAAAAAAAAAAAAAAAGACAACCCACTAACTTTGTTTTGGTAAGCCTTTCACTGCAAGCATGTAGAAAAACAAGCCGTTCAGATTTCGCTCACTTTGTGAAGTAGGAAGTGAATCTCATAATATTACCGCCCGTTGAATCTGTATGTTTCCACCCACGGCGTCTCAATTGTTTTCGCAAGTGACAACTGTGTACCGGAGCACTGGTCCTGGAGTGCAGCGGTCCTGCACAGTTTAGCTACAACCCTGATCAAAGACACTTGAATGGGATTCAGGATTACTAACGCTTGGTCAGAGCAAAACTCTGCAGGACAGCAGCACTCAAAAACCACTGTCCCTGAGCTTGTGTCTCAGCTATATAAACATAATCATTGATCTGTTAAGTCCTGGCATCTGAGACACTAAGGACACAGTGGTGTCACTTTATTTATCAAGAGAATGTGTCCAGATAAATTCATATACTGTATGTGCAGGTCATTTTACACCAGACTGCTTTACACACAAGGGTCAGCAAAACAAAAGTTTTTTTTTTTTTCTCTCTCAAAGATGGGTCGATAACTGTTCATGAGCCAATTTCATATATATTTTGTGATGTTTTCAAATTGTCTTTCTGTATTTCCTACTGTATTCACGGAGACCAGAGCCATGTCATTATTTTAATTTTTATCCCGAAAACGTTTGTAACGTTTTATTGAGTCTCTCCAACAGTGTGTAGCTTTAGCCACGTTAGCTGTGCACCAAGCTATCAAAAATTCAGAATCAAATAATAGCAAACATCCACAAAATACATGCCTACTATGATGCTACATCACAAACAGTTTGTAATGATCCATTTTGAGAGTTACATTTGCTTTGTGAGCTTCTGTATTATTCATGCCTCAGGGGCTTTTCACAGGAAACCTAAAATTGGAAAACTTTTTATCCATTTTGGCCGTTCATTTACACAACAATAGCGTATTGGTGGCCTGAAAATGCAAAGTTTTAAAAACAGGTTTCAATGTGAACGTTTTTGAAAACGGTCTCCATGTAAACAACAAAAAAATGTGAACCTGTGAAAAGATTATGTCATGAACGTGCACATTCCATATTCAGTCTATAGAGTTTCATTGCTATCTATTGGCCTGCCAGCAGAATACAGTGTTTTTAGTCCTTTTCACGGATTTGTATGAATGGGGATTAATTGTTTTGACAATGGTGTTGTTTATATGTGGAAAATTTCCATTTTAACCATATAATTTTCGTGTAAACGTACCCTCAGTGTATTGGAATTGCGATCTTGGGGGCGGGGAGCACAAGCTCATTTGCATTTAAAGGTACACAGACCAAATCAGCACATTTTTTCTTCCACCCCAAAACAGGCAGTTTAAAACATAATATAATAAAAATATGCATGGGGTATTTTAAGCCGAAACTCCACAGACACATTCTTGTAAACATCGTGGCAATCTTGTAAAAAGGGGCATAACTGATCACCTTTAAGATTTAAAAATATTGATCAAATTTTAAACCAGTAAAATCAATTACATACACCATATTAACTGAGAAAATTTAAGTAAAAAAAGAAATAAATAAGTAGATCTGAGTAGTAGTAGTAATTGGTGTGAAACATTTAAAAAATAATATTTATGAGTAGTAGTGTTTTTATTTATGAGTATATTAACTTATAGTAATTTTAACTTTTAATTTCCTCTAAACCTTTGTAAAATACTCCACACAACCACAAGTATACACAACATTGGCCTTTATTTTCAACCTATATATTGTTTTAACATGTACATTTTTGCCTACATTTAAAAGTAATTCATGTGTAATCAACCTGAACTTCTAACTTTAGACAGCTGTCCTGCGTGTGACGATTTGCACAGTTATTAATCAATTTATGGGTGGAATATGAATATAATAATTCATAAGGTTTTACGAATCATTATGCACATACCGACCCAAGGGGAAATTAACCATATATGGTGAATTAACTACAACGAATTATAATCAATCACATATATGATTAGCTCTGTTTTAATAATTGTGTAGAGAACTATCGGTCCGTCCAGCAAACCGGTAAGTTCCACAGACTCTTACGACAGAAATATTACCCTCTGGCCGCGAAGATAAATTTCTATGGTAGCATCCAAATGTAAAGCCAGGATATTAGAATCAGAACGTTAAAGTGACTTGGTGGTGGCTGAATGAGCAAGTGAACAAAATAAGCGTGGATATGATGAATTTAATACACAGAACGGGTAATACAAAGCTTATAAGGATAAATGGACACAAGTAGATACAAGTACATATAGGTGAAAGTAAAGGCAGAAACGAAAGAGATGATCAAAGCATGGCAAATTGCAACAGTCACCTTTAAAAGCCAGCAAGGAAACTCAGCATTTAAGATTGTAAAACGTTATACTTGCATAGGTTCATTGGGGTGCTTAGAGTTTTGGAGTGCTCGGTTTGATAGTTGTTTCTTCTTCCGGAGGTTGTTTCAGCGAAGTTTCAAACGAAGGTTTAACTGTTGTAATATGACCGGAAAATAAAGAAGAGAGTCCGTCTTGACGGCAGAAACTCGTGCAGAAAACTTGGGCAGAAAACTTGTGCATCGACAGGACGTGTGTCCTGGTATTTTAAGGACAACAGGCCAGGACGCCTCCCTGATAACGTCCTCCAATTTGGCGGTTTTCCACATCTCTTTGTCCTGTCCAACGAGTTAATTTATGGTATGTTGAATCAGTGCATTTTCTTCATAGTACTATTAAACATTGAACGATGCATTTGACAGAAATGTAACGTACATGAGTGAATAGCTCGGACTCACAGCTTTACGGAGAGATCAAACTTGACAGGTGTCTCTCATCCCATAAAGAAGATACACTCTCTACTCTAATACTATCGTTTAACATGAAAACTAACCTACTACAGTCAATTCTACGATTCTACATTAGTAACACATACATGCAACAAGCACCATAGTGGCAGATACATTCATATTTGCAGGTATAATATTTGTGTATACAGTCTTTATGTAGGGCTTTGTATGTGTGTGTGTATCTGTGGGTGCGTGCGTGTATTTTCCTTTTTATGACCGTTTGGAATTCGGTCCTGTCTCCTCGAAACTCCTGCGTGGGGTTCGCATCTCCTTTGAAGTCACAGAGGACAGTTTTGGGACTTATCGAAATAGTCATAAAAAAGAGTCTTGTGATCCATTAGTGTCTGCCGGGCCGGAATCGATGTAAGATTTACAAACCAAAGTTCCGTGAATTGAGGCTTAAACACAGTTTATGGTGGGACCTGCTCATCCTTGAGACCCCCTTTCGGCCAGTGAGGTCCCCGTGCGGATCTCATTGGACGGTAGCGAGGTCGGATGGCACAGATGTCGGACAGCAGGTGGTCCCTACTGGTCCTCGGTCTTCGGGTCGTCGAAGGGAGAGTCCATTTCGATGAGATTTGGTATGTTCTCTGTGTTGGTGCCTCCTCTCCTTGATTTCCTCTTGAAACCCCGGGGAAGGGCAGGCAGGCACTTGTCCATGGACTCTTGCATCCCCTTCATCCTCTTGAAAAGGATGAAGGCTAGGCCCAGGGTCAGTAGGTACCCGATTGCCATGGAGAGGCAAAGAGCTGTGTCGGCGGCAGTCCAAGCTTGGACTATAGGTGAGCTGGTCAGGATGGGCAGTCGGGAGAGTGCTTGGAGGGCAGTGTTGACAGGAGTAATGTCAATTAGCTGGGACCCCCCTTTCTCAATCCTCAGTTGCAGCTCTGGGGCCAAAGTGAGGTTGTGGTTCCTGAAAAAGGATGGGATCTCCAGTTCTGACTGGTACTCTTCACTTGAGATGTGGTACAAGGCCAGGTCATCGAGGTGGAGGATGGCACCCAGGGGTACCTGGATCCACATACTTTGACTGGGCAGGCTGACACGAGTGGCAGTGTTGTGCTGATCGTAAGTCAGGGTGGCGATGCGAGTGGGAGTGTTAACAAGCCATCGATTGCCCACAATCTCAGCTTGTGTTCCGACGACTTGGGTGCGAGGCTTGGCCTCGGCAGGGCAGCGTGTGTCGCTGATCATGGGCTGTAACCCGCAGATTCCTTCAGTATTGTCTCTGAGGAAAGGTTTGCTAGGGCAGAGGTAATGAATGTCTTTGGTCAGCACACACATGCGTAAATTGGGAGCCTTCATCAGTTCAAAGGGAGACACCCGAGTTGATTCCTGCGGATTGGCTCTAATAGCCATGAGTACAAGTGGAAGTTTCACATCCCAGTCTTTCTGGTTGGCTGACACATATTTTTTTAGCATGCTAACCACAGTTTTATTGGTCCGTTCCGCTTGCCCTGACGATATTGGATGGTGGCTGATGTGCAGTTGGCTCTGTACGCCCAGGAGTCTCCAAATTTGCTGCATGATCTCGGCGGTAAAATGAGTACCTCTGTCGGAGTTAACTCTCAGTGGCAGCCCAAATCTGCTGAAAATGTGGTTCATCAGGAGATATGCTGTAGTCTGGGCCGTGTCGTTCGGTGCTGGAAGACACTCTACCCACTTGGTGAATTGGCACACGACCGTGAGGAAATACCTGTTTCCTCTCGTCGATCTGGTCAGGGGCCCCACCCAGTCTATCTGGAGGTCTGACCATGGGAACGTGACTCCTCTGCGTTGCAGTGGAGCTCTGTGAGTTGGGTTTGCCGGTTGGAACTGGCAGAACACCAGGCATCCTCTAACATACTCTGCCACATCCTGCTGCATGCCGGGCCAGTATGCCACTTGTTTCAGTGTCTGGTAAGTGGCTTTGGTGCCATGGTGTCCAGCACATGGTGCATCGTGGGCATACATGAGCATGACCCCCCTTTGGCCGTGTGGTACCACAAGCCGTGGTGCAGTGAGATCATCAGGGGCATACCACAGAATGTCTTCTTGCACACGCAGCATGTGCTTGACGTCGTGTAGCCGTTTGAGGCTAGGGTTGTTGTCGAAGTCAGACTTCGTGATCGGGGGGCAGGAGGGGTTTGAGGGGAGCAGTACGTTGCGCAAGTACGGGAGCAGTACGTTGGCTGCGGGTGACTGCTGCTACATCAGGGGTGGGTGTTTGGGTGGGGGGTGACCACAGATCACCCTGTAGTGCGCCCGTCTTGGCAAGGGCATCAGTCTGGTCATTCAAGTCTTTGTCCATGCCAGGTAGCTTCGAATGTCCTTTCACCTTTTTCCAGTAAATGATCATGTTGTGTGTTGTCGTGATATCGTCACACTTTCAGAATAGGTGTTGGTGTTTGACCGGCTTGTTGTTCGCGGTCTTGAAGCCATTTTGTTTCCAGCCTGGGAGGTGGCACGTGAAACTGAGTCGGGCATAGTTTGAGTCTGTGCAAATGAGGAGTTCTTTGATGTTGTGGGCCACTGCGATTTGGAGGGTAATGAGGATAGCAGCTACCTCTGCATACTGCGATGACTGGGAGCCCAAATTGAAGTGTTGTGGTGGGCAGGGTTGGTCGTTTAACCATAACACCCCTGCACCTGCCTTTAGGACGCCCTCATGGTTGTACGAACATCCATCGACATAGGCTGTGGGCATACCTAGGCACGCATTCTCTTCGAAGTACCGGTGGCAGGTCGGTTGCTGGTTTTGGGGTATTTCCGGCTCCGGTGTGGAAGCTGGAGTGTCATCGGAGCAGTTTTGGCAGGCCGCCAAGCCGTTGCCCAGAGCAGACTTGTGATTTTGGGCGTATCGTGCCTCGACGTTGCGCCCCTGGAGAGCCATCAGCCATGTGGCTATGCGTGAGTTGGTGACTACGCCATCTCGGATGCGTTGGCTGTTGAGGAAGGTGACAGGTTGGTGACAGGTCTCTATGATAACTTTTTGTGCCCCAATGTAGTTGGAAAATCTTTGGATGGCCCATACAGTGCAGAGCAAAGCCTTTTCACAGTCTGAGTATTTGCACTCCGGTGACAGGAGTGTTTTGCTGGCATACGCTACGACTCTTTTGTCTTGATCGTATCGTTGGTAGAGACCAGCGCTCAGGCAGTTCTTGGAGAATCCGGCTTCCAAGTAGAACTCCTTCTTTGGATCGGGGTAAGCCAGACATGGGGCTGTGCACAAATGTCGTTTCAGTTCATTCATTGCACTTGTTTGGGCGTCCGTCCAGACAAATGGGCAGTCCTTTTTCAACAGCGTAGTCAGAGGTCTTGCAATGTCCGAGTAGTTCTCAATGAACTGCCGCGAGTAGTTGCATACACCTAGAAAGCTACACAGCTCTGAGACGTTAGTGGGAGGTTTGATGGTTTGAATGGCTTGAATGCGGCTCAATGCCCTGTGAACCGACAAGTAGACCCACGTAGTTGACTTTTGTTCGGCACCATTGTCCTTTGTGGAGAGCAATTTTGGCGCCGGCAGTGGTCAGTTGGGTCAGAACATGGTCTATTTCTATCAGGTGGTCTGCCACCGTCATACTTTTCATGAGCACATCGTCTACATAGATGAGGTTCCCTCTCATCCTTGCATCTGGACATGCTTTGTTCAGGAAGATGTTGAATTCGGCCGGTGAATTAGCATAGCCAAATGTGCATCGCGTGAAAGTGTACTGTCGGTTACCAAAGGTGAAAGCCAGCTTGTGTTGATCTGCTGGATGTACAGGTATTGTCCAGAATCCCGATGCCACATCCAGCGTAGAGAAGATAGTGGCCCCTTTGATTTGGGGTAGTTCCTGTTCCAGCTGTGTCATGGGCCACCGTGACAGCGGCACTTGCTGGTTCAACTTCCTGTAATCGATGGTGGGTCTCCACTTGCCGTTCGGCTTGAGAACGGGCCAGATGGGGGCTGAATAGGTGCTGTTGCATGGCCGGATGACACCTTTTTCCTCCATGGCGCGAATGATCTCTTGCACTGGTTCGTGTGAGGCGATGGGAATTTTGTACTGCCTGACAAAGGTGGGAGGAGCGTTTGGGCGCGTTGGAATGCGCACCGTGTGGAGGTTAGTGAGGCCACAGTCTAAAGAGTCTTTGGCAAATGATGCTTTGAATTTGTACAGGACCTGCCTGAGTTTCTGGTGGTCTGCCTCGTTCTTTAGGGCGTCTGCATCCTTCAGGATTTGTTGGACTTGAGACTCAAACCCTGGGAACGGCTCTTCTTTTGTGGTGTCAGCTGTCAGGCTGGCTGTCAGTGGTGCCATGTTTTCCTGGGTTTCACAGGCCGGCTGGCTAGAGACTGTGTATACTGCAAGGTGTTGGTCCTCCATCAGTTCTGTTCTGCACACCTGTTCTGTGGGTACCGGCATGATGGAAGTGATGGAGATGGTCTTGAAGGGTGCGGTTAAGACCATGTTGTCTGGGCTCCCTTCTGGTATCATAGCAGCTGGTATTGACCTGATGACTGGTAACGTGAGTTCAAAGTCATGGAAGTCATGGCTTACTAGCCATCCCAGCCGGTAGGCCTTGGGAATTCTGATGAGGGTAGCCATGCAGTTGTTGAGCAAGATGTAGATTGCACGGGATGACACTTCAGTGAGGGGTGTGGCTTCCAAGGTGAGTCCAAGTTCCACGCTTTCAGGTGAAAGTTGGAAGAAACCCAGTGTGTTGTTCAGGTTTTGGCCCTGCCTCATGTTGAGGCGAATAGCGACCCCTTTGGTGTAAGCGGGTACTACAGTTTCCTGTTCGTTGACCAGGAAGCAGGCTTCTGGAATGGTCTGGCCGGACCAGAGGTTCTCAAGGTCGACCGGAACAACAGGGGGCTGTTCAATCATTGGTGCCCACACTACCTCATTAACCATCACCACGTGAGCTTTGAGGCGAATCAGGAGGTCTGCCCCAATGTAAACATCATGCGTTAGGTCTGGGAGGACCAGAAAGTAATGGGTTAGAAACCAGCCGTTCCATTTCAAGTTCAGAGCGCAGACGCCTTTGGCCGTTGTCATGGTTGACAGGTGTAGGGAAAACACCCTAGGAAGTAAAATTAGCTCAAATGAAATATTTAGGGAATTATAAAGAGTTGTTTAGATTACGACCGAGCAACTGATTCGTCCAGCGTTCATTTGCTCGAGCCGTAATAAGCTCTTGTAACGGATATAAATATCCAACAATCGTGAAAACACTGATTAGAGCACGGTAACTTGATCACAGTTTAAGACATTAAATCATAAAGCACATAATACAAGACACTTTCCTTTTAAAATCTACAAGAGATTTTATTTATTCTAACACAAACTAATCTAACACAAAGGCACGCACACACACACACACATTCATACGCGTTGCAGTAAGAAGGAAATGGGAAAGAAAGAGTTTTGAAAGAGAGAGAGAGAGAGTGATCTGATTAACCGAATTCCTATCAATGCATTTCAAGGACCAGAACGAACCATGAATCATTCATTTATGCACCAGTTCAGTTTTGGTCTGGAGGTACTTGCTTGCGTTGACTTAAAGGTGAATTTCCCTCGTCGTGCAGAGAGGGGTTTCCCAAGTCGATGATTGGTCCAGATCAGGTCCGTGTGGAACAATGGAGGAAGTCTCTTTGTCGCTGGAGTTGAAGCGGCAAAAGTCGTTGGTTGAACTTTGCGGCGAAACGTAGGACACGAGACTTTCAGCGGTAAAGGAAAATTAAGTAAAGAAAAGAAAAGTGAGTGAAGGTTGGATGGCCTGAATGAGCGGCTGGTCTGTTCTTCTTGTTACTCCATTGTTCTTGGTACTCTGGTCATGGTTTCTCTTACCAGAACTAACCAACTCCAGTTCGTTTTTAACCAACTTCTCCCCATTCACTATCTTGCAATATGATCATTTAAACTTAGTTGTTTGTCACACCTCTGAGGAGTCTTGGCCAATCAGACATTGTCCTGTTTCAAGAGGGCCTTCCTCTGCCCCCAATAAAACATAAGTGTCACATCCCGGTCTGTCTCTGCTTTAGCAGATTGCCATTTTAACCTAATTGCTGTTAAATGGGATACAATACATTTTAAACAGATTTCATTCAAGTCAGGATATAGGAAAGGGGGAAAGAATCAAATTAAGTCCAAATAAGGCATACTTTCAATCATTCAGTCAAGAGTTAACACATTTACATGAATTGTGAGTGTTTCTAAAGCCTAACTGTTTACAGGTAGTATTTGTGGACACATAATGCAAAATGTATGTAGTTAAAATTGTTGGAACAATTTTGAAGCAGATTTATTTGTTCAACAGTCTCTTTGGCTCTCCTGTGAAGTGAGGAAACAAAAGGGTCTGGATTGTCTCTCTGTCTTCTTGGGTGACCCTTTGGTATGTCGCTTCTGCTATCAGGAAGCATGTGTCGTAAAAGTAATCAGCCTGGCTTTATCTGCAGACGGTCCGGAGCCGGAACCTCAATTCTGAATTAGAATTATGTTTTGAAAGAATCATCTAAATGATTCATTTGTCTGGTTCGTCCACAGTTCTTGCATATCCCCCCTTGGTTCGGCGATGTGTTGAGATGAAGACATCGGCGGACACTGTAGAAAAATGGACACGAAGCAGACACACACAAAGCAACAACAAAACAACACCTCCATGATTGACCACTATACTGGTGCAGGGCATTAGATTATCTGAGTACTGATGGATTAAGTTCAATTTTGGGAGTGTTATTCTACATTGTGTGATTAAATTGTTAGTTTCCATCTCTTCTAACTTGTTCTAGGTTGTCTGGTGACATCATTTGTGGTAAAAATTATGTGACCCATCATGGAGCTCTCTCAGGCTCACATTCGAATTTTCAAATGGCTTTCAGACCTTAGGCGTGGTGCGTCAATCCTAATGTCATGACCTTGACCCTTATGGGGCAGACAGGTATTTTACCTTATAAAGAAGAAGGGAAAGAGAGGAAGAGGAAAACAAAACAAAATAAAACACTTAAGTGTTTCCTGGTATGGCTAACACTACTGCGTGCATCTAAGATGTCATGTACCAGCTTAATGAAAGGTGTTCTACTTGTTGGGCAGATGGTTGCATGTTTCTTATGGTGAATGTAGCTAAGTCGATGTTGAGCTAGGTTCTGAAACTAATATCTGTCTGTAGGAAGACCATGTTGGTGAGTATGTTAATGTAGTGTAGTGTAAAATGTAATGTAGTGCAGTGTAGGTATGGTCAGATCTGGTTCAGTCTGTCTTGCTCCCCCCTTTTCTTGAAGGGCTTAGATGAAGATTGGCTCTTTGCATCTTGGACTTGGGATGAGAGATCATCCCTAATTTGATGGGAGTCAGTCCAGTGAGGCAGGAAGTTCTTTGGCAGAAGGTAGGAGGAAGTTTGACATGGCTGTTGAGCTGTGGTGCAAAACTTTGTCTCCTACGTCGCATTCCTTTTGTAATGCCTTCTGGTTGTGACAGACTGTCTGACCTTCTGTGCTTACTGTTGTTACTGTTGCACAAGCATGGTTCTTGAGATGGGAACTCGTTGGGTTTATTGGTGGGTGATGAGTAACCAGAAATGTGTTCTCTGGTACTATTGAGTTTCCAGCGGTGTTTGGCTGCAAGAGGCCGCTTCGTTCTGTGCTGTTGTAGAACAGATGGCAGTCATCTCCATTTGGAAGGTGGATCAGGTGATCACTGACCTTCCGTTCCGTCTGTAGTCATAACGAGGGTGACTGATCCTTGTGATCGTCGCTGTTTATGTTGTTTGCAAAGAACGCTGTAATTTGCCTCATCAGTTGTTCCATGTCTTCTGAGGTGGAACTGTCTTGTTCTTGGGCGTTCTTGTTCTCAGTGCTGTGTTTAACTGAGTGATGCAGAGGTGGGTTCCGCCGTCGCTTACCCACAGTGGATGCATTTGAATGTGTTGGTTGGTGGACTTTGGCTGTCCAGTTTGGATCCCAGATGTTTCTTTCTGGTGGGTTTCTTGAGAAGTGTGGCTGGTCCCATGGCATTTTCCAGCTGTCGGTGTGGAAGCTGTCAGTGGCATGGGGATCACGTTCTCCGTGTCCTTTATGACAGGCTGTGGCATTGTCATGCCACTGGCTGTCTTGCAGTGCACGGCTTGAGTCTTGGCTGCCGGAGTTTGAAATTGTGGCTGTTTTCAAACCTTTCTTTGAGTTCATCTTCTGTTTGATGTAGGCCTTGTGTGTCAAGTCACGTAGCTGTTGGATTGACATTGTGCTTGGGCAGGCCATGACGCCAAGATGGTGACTTAGTCCAGGGTGCAGGTTTCTCAGGAAGAGGGTTTTGAAGTTCACATCCTCTTCAAGTTCAGGTTCGTGATGTGCACCTAAGTAGGCTTGTCGGAAACGGTTGTAGTAAGCTTGGGGAGTCTCTTGTCGACCTTGTTTGGTTTCCAAGGCGACTAATAGTCCATGTTCAGACTCTGGGCCTGTAAATTCTTTGATCAGTGACTCACGTAATAGCTGGTAGTTGTGCTTAACGTGAACAGGTTGTCGATCTAAGAAGCTTCGTACCTCTGGGCTGGATGTGGACCTGAGGAGGTACAACTGGTCTCTGTCAGTCACATTGGGTCTCACCTCTAGGTAGAAGTCAATATCTCGGAGGTAAGTCTGGATGTTGTGGTTCTCCATGGAGTTCGGGTTGAACTGTGTGATGTTCTTAGCCAGCTTGTTAAGGTCTTTAAGGGTCATCTCGTGTGCAACTTTGGGGTCTGCATGGATGAGCTCTCTTTGGTTGACAGGGAAGAATTCTGTAGTGAAGGCCGGTGATGTTTTGGGTTGTGGCCACTCACTTCTTCCGTTGCATGGCAGTTCTTGGATGGGGGACTCTGTTGTGCTCAGCTGTGGTGATGCTGAGGGAGGCCCCTCCCTTCTTAACTCTGGTTTCTGGGTGTGAACATGTTTAAGTTAATTTCTAACCATGTAGAGCTTGCCGTTGGCATCGTATAATTGTTGGTTTAGATTGTCCATTTCAGTGCTGTACCATTTCAAATGGTCTTCCAGAGCATTGATTTTAAAGTTCTTATCTTTAATGTCAGAATTGGCATTTTCTAGTTGGTTTACCAGGTGACATTGGATAGTCTTTAATTCTTGCTTGTCACGTTCCGCAACTGCAATGGCTTCTTGGAGCTTGTCAACTTGTTCCTTTGTTTCTTGCTCCACAAGTTTGTCTTGAGCTTTCACCTTGTGCTGGTCTGCGCAGCGTTGGATGTGCATCAGCTCTCTCAGGAACTCAGTGGTCTGACGTTTGAAGTCGTCTTGGACTTTCACTTCCAGCTTGTCTATGCGGCTCTGGGCACGTGTCAGCTCCTCCTGTAGGTGGGTGATGTGCTTGTCGCTTAGTTTCAGCTGGGCTGTGAAGGCAATGCTTAGAGAATTGGTTATCTTGCCTAGTTCAGTGTGGTCTTGGTTCTGGCTTGAATCATGCGTCGGGAATCTTCTCAGAATTATGATTATTATTAAAAATAATAACAGTTCAATTGTCTTTGGCATGAGGCAGTTTGTAATGCCGCTGAGCCAGGCGTCCACATCTTGGGCAGTGGGGTTTTCCGTCTGCGACATGTTGGCACGCTGGGGAGAAGAGACTGACACAGATCTGTGTGGGGTGCAAGCCTATATGTGGTGGAACAGCTAAGTGTCGTTCAGTGAATGTACACCAATCGTGAAGTGTGATGGCTACGTGTTGGTCTCAGAGTGTAGACAGGTAGGCTAGTGATGAGAAGGCTTTGTCACTCAACTGAGTAAGAGAGAGAAAGAGAAAAAGTTAAAACAAATTTCAATAGATGAAATATTTTCTATAAATATTTTCTATTAATGAAAAACTGTTTTCAACTCGTGATGTGAGGACTTTGTCACTCAACTGAGAAATGGAAAAGAGAGAAAATGTTAAAACAAATAGTAAGTTTTTTTTTTTTAATTTAGAGAAATATTTATTTCAAATAAATATTTTCTATTAATGAACAACTGTTTCTAAACTAAAAGAAAAGAAAATATATATATATTATTGTTTATGTTCGCAAGGACAATAAGACAATAATAATGCTGATACCTCTTTTCTTAGTTTGACAGGATTGACACCACACACCTTCAGTTGAACTGCTTACCAGGGATGCTGTGAAGGCAACGGTTGCTCAACACTTGTCTCTGTTAAATGTTCTTGGAGGAAATGTCAAAATTTAAATTGCGTTTACAAATGCAGGGAGTATGGAGAACACAAAAGGGTTTGATTAAAATCAAAAACCTAATGAATTGTTTCTTTGGAAAGATTGTGTTTCTCTTTCTTTAGAATTGATTGATGGTTCGTCCAAGCTTGATCCCTACAAAAGTGAAGAATAGGATGGAAGAAAGCAGGAGAGCACAGGAAAGACGTGAGGAAAAGGAAAGGAGAAGAAAGGAGACCAGATCCACAAATGGCTCTGAAGCCTTTGTCTAATTACGAGGATATAATTGGTAGTTGATGGACAACTAACCCATGAGAATAAAAATGTTAGTAAGAGAGGGTTGTCTCTGATTGGTTTGAAACTCGTAATAAGTTATCAATGTCTCCTAAAAAGGCTCAGGTGTGTCGTTCCTAAGCTAGAATACAAAGAGGAAAGGAAAAAGGTAAGAAAGAGAAAAAAATGAAAATAATGGGATGAGATAAGAAAAAGGGAATTAAACAAAGAGGTAAATGAATAAATAAAATAGAGTGGCTAAGTGTATAACCAAGAAAAGCAAAAGAAAGATGTAACGCAAATGTGAGTCAAAATTAGGAAAAACTTTGGTGGAATAAGTTTGCTTAAACTTTTAAAGTTCAAGGCTTATTCATACCTGAAGTAATTAGATCTAAAATATAATTTTAGTTATGAAAATTATGAAATTAGAAATAATGGAAATTTGGAAATGTAGAAATCATTTAAAATTACTTTCTAGAAAAATAGGATTTCAATTTCAATTTAATTAGTTTTATTAAATTCAAATTTGACAATTAAAAATTGTAAGCCAGTATTTCTTTTTCAAGTCAAATGCAGGTAAAACGATTAATAATTGTAAACCAATATTTTTCTTTTCAAGTAAAATATAGGTAAAGTAATAAGTGAGAAAGTAAAGGGGAAAATAAGAAGGAAAGACCAACAAGTGTACATAAAATTGAAGTGTTTTAGGTGGTTAAATCACTTTATAGTTGCTCACACAGACACTGCTTTCACACAATGATGTTAACTAGCTTAGCTTCGAGGCTAAAGGCTTTAGCATATGAACTTCAATGTAAACAACTGCAGAGGTTAGCTTAGCAACACCGTGCGGTTTGTTTACAATGACGTTTTTCCGGAAGTGTTGGTTAAGACTTCCGTGCCACGACTGTAACAATGGCGACCAAACAAAATGATAGTGGCGAACATGTGAATTACATCAAATACATGTAACTGTACAAATGAAAGACACATGCACGTACAATCAAGCGTTACGTGAAATGTCGGCGCGTTTCAACTCTATAAATAAGAGACACCACTCGTAGCTGTTTTACGACGTGGGGCTTAAACTTTAAGTGATAGCTTTCTGCTGTAATAGATGGAAAAATCGCGACCTCGTCGGGTCTCTTTGCGTGCAAAATATAACAGGTTCAAAAGCTTCACTTGATCAGTTTCAAATCACTTAAATTGCACTCGGGAGCTCAAACAAGCAAGCATGTAGCGTTTAGCAAATGGGAGAATATAGCAGATTGAGTACAGTGGAACACGCACTATAATCAGTTTAGCTATAAATATAAAACAAGCAAGCGTATAGCGTTACTGTTTTACAAAGGGGAAAATAGCAGATTGAGTACAGTGGAACACGCACTATAACCAGTTTAGCTATAAATATAAAACAAGCAAGCGTATAGCGTTACTGTTTTACAAAGGGAGAATATAGCAGATTGAGTACAGTGGAACACGCACTGACGCTTTAGCTATAAATATATAGTTTTAGAAACAGATCGAGGAACACGCTCGATCTTGACGTTCTGTGAGGAGAGTATTCGTCCTGCACAGACTATTTTAACTAAATGCAGTTTAGTTTCAATTCAGCTCTCTGATACACAATAACGTTATTATAGCTATTTGAATGACGCTGGAACACGCAGACATCAGGATAGCTATAAACAAGGCATTCTAGAATTTAAGGAACACGCTTAATTCTTACCTTATAGTATGTGTGATACAGATCTGAAATTTACTGCAGACTGGAGTTTAGAGACAAGACAGCAGACTGGGGTTACAGCTCTCACTCATTCAGGCACTCGTTCAAACGGACCGCGCCGTGCGCGCTGCATACGTCACACAAACACTGAGGGGTTTAATCATTTGCGTTGATAAAAAGAAAAATGACTTGAAATGTGCTCCAAATTTAGATTAAACTGCCCGAATTATACTCCACCATTACTGTAGGGAAAACACCCTAGGAAGTAAAATTAGCTCAAATGAAATATTTAGGGAATTATAAAGAGTTGTTTAGATTACGACCGAGCAACTGATTCGTCCAGCGTTCATTTGCTCGAGCCGTAATAAGCTCTTGTAACGGATATAAATATCCAACAATCGTGAAAACACTGATTAGAGCACGGTAACTTGATCACAGTTTAAGACATTAAATCATAAAGCACATAATACAAGACACTTTCCTTTTACACAAACTAATCTAACACAAAGGCACGCACACACACACACACACATTCATACGCGTTGCAGTAAGAAGGAAATGGGAAAGAAAGAGTTTTGAAAGAGAGAGAGAGAGAGTGATCTGATTAACCGAATTCCTATCAATGCATTTCAAGGACCAGAACGAACCATGAATCATTCATTTATGCACCAGTTCAGTTTTGGTCTGGAGGTACTTGCTTGCGTTGACTTAAAGGTGAATTTCCCTCGTCGTGCAGAGAGGGGTTTCCCAAGTCGATGATTGGTCCAGATCAGGTCCGTGTGGAACAATGAAGGAAGTCTCTTTGTCGCTGGAGTTGAAGCGGCAAAAGTCGTTGGTTGAACTTTGCGGCGAAACGTAGGACACGAGACTTTCAGCGGTAAAGGAAAATTAAGTAAAGAAAACAAAAGTGAGTGAAGGTTGGATGGCTTGAATGAGCGGCTGGTCTGTTCTTCTTGTTACTCCATTGTTCTTGGTACTCTGGTCATGGTTTCTCTTACCAGAACTAACCAACTCCAGTTCGTTTTTAACCAACTTCTCCCCATTCACTATCTTGCAATATGATTATTTAAACTTAGTTGTTTGTCACACCTCTGAGGAGTCTTGGCCAATCAGACATTGTCCTGTTTCAAGAGGGCCTTCCTCTGCCTCCAATAAAACATAAGTGTCACATCCCGGTCTGTCTCTGCTTTAGCAGATTGCCATTTTAACCTAATTGCTGTTAAATGGGATACAATACATTTTAAACAGATTTCATTCAAGTCAGGATATAGGAAAGGGGGAAAGAATCAAATTAAGTCCAAATAAGGCATACTTTCAATCATTCAATCAAGAGTTAACACATTTACATGAATTGTGAGTGTTTCTAAAGCCTAACTGTTTACAGGTAGTATTTGTGGACACATAATGCAAAATGTATGTAGTTAAAAGATGTTTGATAAGTCCGTTAAAATTGTTGGAACAATTTTGAAGCAGATTTATTTGTTCAACAGTCTCTTTGGCTCTCCTGTGAAGTGAGGAAACAAAAGGGTCTGGATTGTCTCTCTGTCTTCTTGGGTGACCCTTTGGTATGTCGCTTCTGCTATCAGGAAGCATGTGTCGTAAAAGTAATCAGCCTGGCTTTATCTGCAGACGGTCCGGAGCCGGAACCTCAATTCTGAATTAGAATTATGTTTTGAAAGAATCATCTAAATGATTCATTTGTCTGGTTCGTCCACAGTTCTTACACAGGCGAGAGTCTAAAGAGAAACGTGTGCGCTTGTTGATGAATGGGAGGTCCGGTGTGTTTTCCTTGAGGGCATTGAACACGTTATAGTTGATGGCTGAGTTGTCTGCCCACAGTGCGAGAACAGTGTCTGTGGTTGTTAAGCCATTCAGCTGCAGGTCTGGTGTGACCTTGGGGCAGAAGGAGTCAGAGTCTGTGGTGAGCTGAAGGGTGCAGAGCAGCGAACTTGAACTTTGCCCTGGTGCTGAGACGGGGTTCCCGCGGCTAGCTGTGGGGTTTCCCGTGACCTCTGTGACCTGACAGTCTGGCTCAGGTGACCTGGGTGACTGGAAAGGCAGCGGTTCTCGCACTTGAGCCCAAATTTTCAACTGTCTGAAGTCCAATAGGGGCTCAAAGCGATCTAGCAAGTCCTTGCCAATGAGCAGGGGAAACGTGTCCATCGGTGAGATGTATACGGGGTGTACCAAACTCATTGGACCGATTGTTAGATGAATGGGAGCTATTTGTTCAAGTTGGATCTCAGTTTGGCTGTATGACTGCACATTTAGCTCACATTTTTGTGATTTGAGAGTTCGATTTTGTTTCTTTGCTTCCTGTCTGAGTCTTTCAAAAAGGTTAGTTGACATCAAAGTTAGGTCTGCTCCCGTGTCTACAAGGGCCTCAATCCTCACGTCATTTTCCACAGTGATGGCTATGTACAGCTTTCGGGCCACCCCCTTTTCGATAAGGTTTCCTAGGAGTCTTGGTACCGGGGCTTGGGTGCTGACCGATAAGCAAGTGGGGCTGGTGTCATGTGATTCGTTTTGGAGGCAGACAACCAAAACAGCACTTTCTGGTACCGTGGCGTCCTGGTTGTCGGTGGGTTGATGTGAGCTGGTTTGCTCGGAGTGTGTGGTCGTTGGCTGAGGTGACTGTGTGATGAGGTCACTCGGTGATGCACTAACTGACTGTGGAGTAAGTCTCTGGTCGACTGTGAGTTGGGTGTGAGGTTGTGTTAAAGGACTGTCGGGGCAGACGCTAGGGGCAGACCTTGCTTCTAGTCATAAGGAGTAGCTATAATCCGCCCTGGTGCTTGGGATGGGCACCCTCGTGGTGAGGCTGCCCTCTGCTGGCTGGGAACTGTCTTGCCTCTCGGTTGAACGGTCTGTCACTGTGTAGTGTGTGTGCGCCCTCTAGGGCCAGTTCTGGGCAGTGATCAGAGACCGGGTAGATGGTTGGATTTTTAACAGTCTTTTCAGATATGGCCCTTTGCTTGGAATAAGCTTTGTGGGCTAAATCTCGCAGCTGTTGAATAGACATACTCCGTGGGCAGGCCAGGACTCCCAGATGCTGACTTACTGCAGGGTGCAGGTTTCTAAGAAACAAAGTCTTAAAGTTGAAATCTTCCTCCATTCCTGGCTCGTTACGTGCTCCGAAGTAGGCCTTGCGTATGCGGTTGTAGTATGCTTGTGGAGTTTCCATTCGGCCTTGTTTAAGATCCATAGCCGCGAGGAGCCCTTGGTCCGACTCAGGGTCAGAAAACTCTTTGATCAGAGCCTGTCGCAGCAGCTGGTAGTCTGATTTGACAGCTTCTGGCTGTCGATCCAGGAAGCTGCGCACGTCACTGCTAGACGTGATGCGGAGTAGATACAACTTGTCCCATGCACTCACGTTGGCCACATTTTGCAACAGGAAGTCAATGTCTTGCAAATACGCGTGCACGTCGACACCCCCTGCAGGGTTTGGAGTGAAAGTGGGGATATTCTTTGCTAGCTTGTCCAGCTCTTTGGGAGCCATGCCATAGCTCGCGGCACGGCTTTTCTGGGGCGGCTCCCATCCCTTTGCTCCTGACCATGGTTCGTGGGGGCTGAACGTTTTGGGCAGTGGGCTTTCACCCCCCTCACGAACTAGGGACTCTTGACTGGGGCACTTAGGCCCAGGGGCCAGAGGGAGCTGCATGGCATGCGCATCCCCTCCCAAGTCACTTTGCAGTTTATAGGAGTGTTTTAGTTCTCGGTGCACAATGTCCAATTCATCTTTTAAATGGTCTCTTTGCTGCCTCAGGGCAGTAATCTCGCTTCGGGCCTGTCTAAGGTGATTTTCACAGGCCCGAGCTTTAACGTCTCTTTCTTTCAGTTCAATCTCGGCTCTTGCTAAGAGAGCTTCGCCATGCCGGAGCTTTCCAGTTAGTTCCTCTCTGGATTGCTTCTCCATCTGCTCTCTGCGCCCCGTCTCCAAATGGAGCTCTTCAAGGGCCTTTTGGAGTCTCTCGACTTCCTCTTGTTGTTCAGGATCAGACTCCATCGTCGTCCCACGCTGCCCCGGGGTCTCGAGGAGTAGCTGATCAAGACAATGTTGGGTCTGAGCCTGGTTCCTCCGGGCTTCCTCAGCCTGGAGCTTGAGCGCTGCGACTTCCTGCTCCAGAAGTGCGTTGCTCCTTTCGTTGAGCCTTGCCTGGGCGATGAGGTTGTGGGCGAGGCCTCCGATGAGTCTTGCCCATTCCTTGTGACTGTAGCTCTGCATCGGATCGTGGGTCATCAGTCGATTCAAATCCCCATCCAGCTGCTCGCGGCTCAGGTGCTGGAGGTTGCCGGCGGCGTTGGGCAGGAACGGGTTGGTCATGACGCCCAGCCAGGTCTCGAGATGGTCCCAGTGGGTGTCAGGACTGGATGCTCGCGACATAGTGGCTTTTACTGTTGACGAGAGAAAGACAGCACAACAAAGACAAGAACCAATGCAAGCTTGTGCAGGGATTAGCGGTTACGTAACACGTAATTAGATCATTCTTTTGTGTGGTTCCAGTTAACTGGTGCAGACAGTTAGTGGAAGGTAGGTTCGACACTTAATTGTCAAACCAAGAAGGACCACGTGGGTCAATTTGTGTGAGTGAGTGCCGGATTTAACTATAGATTTTTGACAGGCGGTCGTTCTAAGAGTCCTTTGGTGACTCTCGCTGCTCGGTCGTCTATCTATTACTCAGTTTTCCGTGGTGGCTCTCACAGGTTCTGCTTCTACGTGAACTGAAAGAAACAAACACAGCAGGGAAGAAAACAGAACAGAGTGGATGCAATTAAATGAGAAATAGAGCAGTAAACAAATAGAAAGGAATAAAAATAGAATAGCAAAAACTGGAACAGAAGAGGGGAGAAGTGAAACTTAAACTTCCTATTCTAGCTGGGTTTGTGACGGTGTCAGGCGAGTGCACTGTTGCGTCATAAAACCTAGAGGGATGGTATGGATCAAGAGTATAAGGGTTGGCCTGCACCTGACTAGTCGAAGAACATGTAATATTCTGTGGCTTTCACTTAGGTGAAGTGACTGTATGTCACTAATTTAGGCCTGGGTGAATCGTGAGTGCTCAGATAAGAACTCAATGGCAGGCAACCTTTCCTAACGTTCAAACACTCGACTGCGGTGTCCGTGGCAACCTGTCCCCTTTGTATCACGGTGCAACCTCTCAAACAGGGAACACCAGCACAATTGCGCACTTTGGCAAGGTATTTGCGCCAACGGCCAGGGTGACCGGTCAAAATTGAGTTTTCCCTGAACTCAGAGTCTGTCCCCTTTACGGGCAGTTACTCCAAACGGGCGGTTCTGTCGTGCAGAAGCCTGAGCAGGGAAATTAAACAAAATTGCCGTTTGTGGTCACTCTGGGCTCGTTGCCTCCCTGTACCTGATACGCAACTCGCTGATGTCCTTGCATGTTGCCCGTGGTACGAGGTCAGAATGTCCCCGATTCACACACAGTTAGTGCAAGAATCGCTAGGCCAGGCAGCTCCACTCACTGGAACTCACTGGAGCAACCGTCAGCTCACCCCAGGGCGCTAAAAGGCCTTATCTGCAAGTGCACAATCAGTCAGGTAAACACGACTTAATTGTAAATTTAAATCTCAATTTAAATCTTGTTTAAATAGAATTTAAATAACTAAGTGTGTATGACAAAAGAAAATGAGCAAAAGGGGGTAAAGAAAAACAAAAGGTTCAGATGCACTTGATTCAAATTGGCATTAGACGAGTGCACAGAATAGCAGAATGGGAAAAAGAAAGGAGAAAGCCTTCCCTATTTGTAAGTTTCCTTGAAGAAAATTGCTTCTTTATGAGCAAAATGCCAACTGATTGACACTACTTAATTTTAAAATTCAATTAAATGTTATTTAATTAAATTTAAAATAAGTGTATGAAATAAGGGAGGCTTGTGTGTGTGAATGTTATTTCCGGTCAATAACAAACAGGACACAGGACTAAGAGTGAATAGAATACAGCATTAAGTAATACAAGGGAAAGAATTTCCAAAGTCAATAAAACAAAGGCAATAATAAATCAAACAAAACAAAAAGAAAAAATTAATAATAAATAAAATGAAGTAAAATAAAATAAATTAAAATAATAACTCAAGAGAAAGAGTGGGAGAAGAACAACAAAAACTGAGTTAAACCAAAGGAGTAAAATGGAGTAAAATAAAATAAAAATAGAATAGAATAGAATAGAATAGAATAGAATAGAATAGAATAGAATCTGTGACCAAAGGAACGAAGGAGAGGAAAGGACACACAGATTGCAGGGAATTGACTTCCGGATCCGTCCACAAGGGGGAGCACTTCCAGGAAGTGAATTCTCTAGTTGGAAGGGCAACTTAATCTAAATTTAAATTTGGTTTAAACATGTTTTAAATTTTTAATGTAACCAAATTTTAAGTAAACCACCTTCCAAAATCGATTGAAAAGCATAACCATCAACAAACAGTTATAACAGCAACGCTGAAGTAGTCACGGGGAAATTTGGAGGCAATGGCGTAAATGGCGTAACCCAGGAGCGCCAGCTATACTATGAATTTTTGGATGACACAAATAATTCAGATAAATAGTGGCAAATATAACAAGGCCTTTTTTTTACAGATGGGAGAAAATCGTCCCACAAATCTTTCAAAGCGCTGAATACGACTCAATTCGCTTATTCAAGCGGAAATTAATATTCAAAACTGGTAACTTACTGCAAAGATTGTCGTCCTTCACAGATAAGAGCTTGAAATATCAATGGACTGCAGTGTATTTCACGTTCAACAATTTACTACCGTGTTTTTAGACACAAAGCAGTTTGTTAACGTATCTTCAAAGTGAGGGACGCGTGTCAACTCACTGAAGTATATAGCGCGTCACACATCAAATCGCACAATTATTTATTCTAAATCGCTCATACACCAAAACCAAGTTTAAAATGTGCCCGCATTCTCCACCAAATATATGTGACGATTTGCACAGTTATTAATCAATTTATGGGTGGAATATGAATTTAATAATTTATAAGGTTTTATGAATCATTATGCACATACCAACCCAAGGGGAAATTAACCATATATGGTGAATTAACTACAACGAATTATAATCAATCACATATATGATTAGCTCTGTTTTAATAATTGTGTAGAGAACTATCGGTCTATCCAGCAAACCGGTAAGTTCCACAGACTCTTACGACAGAAATATTACCCTCTGGCCGCGAAGATAAATTTCTATGGTAGCATCCAAATGTAAAGCCAGGATATTAGAATCAGAACGTTAAAGTGACTTGGTGGTGGCTGAATGAGCAAGTGAACAAAATAAGCGTGGATATGATGAATTTAATACACAGAACGGGTAATACAAAGGTTATAAGGATAAATGGACACAAGTAGATACAAGTACATATAGGTGAAAGTAAAGGCAGAAACGAAAGAGATGATCAAAGCATGGCAAATTGCAACAGTCACCTTTAAGAGACAGCAAGGAAACTCAGCATTTAAGATTGTAAAACGTTATACTTGCATAGGTTCGTTGGGGTGCTTAGAGTTTCGGAGCGCTCGGTTTGATAGTTGTTTCTTCTTCCGGAGGTTGTTTCGGCGAAGTTTCAAACGAAGGTTTAACTGTTGTAATATGACCGGAAAATTAAGAAGAGAGTCCGTCTTGACGGCAGGAACTCGTGCAGAAAACTTGTGCATCGACAGGACGTGTGTCCTGGTATTTTAAGGACAACAGGCCAGGACGCCTCCTTGATAACGTCCTCCAATGATAGCGTTGCAATTTGGCGGTTTTCCACATCTCTTTGTCCTGTCCAACGAGTTAATTTATGGTATGTTTAATCAGTGCATTTTCTTCATAGTACTATTAAACATTGAACGATGCATTTGACAGAAATGTAACGTACATGAGTGAATAGCTCGGACTCACAGCTTTACGGAGAGATCAAACTTGACAGGTGTCTCTCATCCCATAAAGAAGATACACTTTCTACTCTAATACTATCGTTTAACATGAAAACTAACCTACTACAGTCAATTCTACGATTCTACATTAGTAACACATACATGCAACAAGCACCATAGTGGCAGATACATTCATATTTGCAGGTATAATATTTGTGTATACAGTCTTTATGTAGGGCTTTGTATGTGTGTGTGTATCTGTGGGTGCGTGCGTGTATTTTCCTTTTTATGACCGTTTGGAATTCGGTCCTGTCTCCTCGAAACCTGATCCGTGGGGTTCGCATATCCTTTGAAGTCACAGAGGAGAGTTTTGGGACTTATCGAAATAGTCATAAAAAAGAGTCTCGTGATCCATTAGTGTCTGCCGGGCCGGAATCGATGTAAGATTTACAAACCAAAGTTCCGTGAATTGAGGCTTAAACACAGTTTATGGTGGGACCTGCTCATCCTTGAGACTGTGCAGACCCTACATGCGTTTCACTCATAGTTGAAAGATGCTGTGACACAAATGACTCCACCTGCCAATAAACCATCAGTGCACAGTTCTGAGAACATTTTTTCATCCAAATTAATTACATTAATTATCATTAAAAATAAAGTTCTGTGTTTTATGTAAGGCATCAGGCATTTCAATCACACGAAAAATGGACAGGACACTTGTTTAGGTGACTCACATTGCGTCCCTGTATGTTGTTTTGCATTAAATAGAATGATTTAAAGCACAGTAATGATATTTTAGATAAAATAAAACATACACAAACCTGAATTTCACAGAGGAAATGCACCAATTCTGTGACGCTGAGAAGCGCGAACTGCTCTGGAGACTGGAGAGACAGTCCGGGACAGTCAACAGTCCAGTTGTCGTTACGTCAAAGGGTGAGTGAGCATTGTTTTAATTGAGTAAACTTACTCAATTTCTTAAGTGTGTGTTAAAGAGTAATAATATTGATTTGATCATTTGCACGTCAGCAGTAGATCACGCTCAAAACTTGCCAGTCCCATCGGCGCATTTGTGGAATTGTGCTCTCACACTAATTTGCCCCATTTAGTAAATTTGGCCCTTTATAGTGTACATGTAAGTAATAAAACTCTCTTTGAAAGTTATAATAGCATGTGTTATTTAGTATCTAACATTTAACTAAGCTCTGAATGTGATGTTTATGTAAATTAACTGTATGTAATTAACATTATGATGAGTGGGGAGAGGCAGAGAACAGTGGGAGTGAAGTTGTTAATGGGAGACACCTGTGTACTACACTCACTTCTTTTCATTCACTGACAAATGAACTAATGAACTAATGTAAGGAATAGTGAATGAGAGTATAGGGTGTGATTTGGAGTGTGGACTTTGAGTCTTGTTAATTCACAGTATATTCCTGTAGGCTATTTTCTTGAAAATGACAAATATTTCTCAGGATGATTGTTTTCTACGGTATATTACTGTTTTCATGGAAAATGATATGTTACTGTCAGAAATTGGCCTTTTTTTAAAGCAAGGTTTTACAGTGCAGTGTATCCATAATTTTTCAATCTGTCTGTTCTTTCACTAAAAGGTAAAAACAGCCAAAATAAAAGATTCTGACAGAAGTAATTTTTATACCTTTCCATTATATCAATGTCTGGAGTCCAAAACATATTTTTAGGGGCTGCAAATGTTGCAATTCCACAAAATCCATCGGGATACCACATCATATTTAAATGTGGCCATGCCTGGAAAGTTACATAAAGTTCAGAGTGATTATTAGACAGATACTGTATGCTGGGAAATCCAATAAAACCTCTGATCATATGACAAAATTCTGCAAATTAAGTAAAAATTGTTGAAAGAATGAAATGGGTATTTTTAAAAACTTAGTTATCATTTTGACCAGTGTTGTGAGGCTCTGGGCTTTTTCATTCTGTAGATAAAAAGAAGTGTTGATTCGACAACTGCTTAAAATTCCATATTGACCTGAATGAGAAGATAAATCATGCTGAAAAATACCACATTTATGATGGAGGTCACATGTAGGTTCACACGAATGTTGATAGGGAGGTAGTTGTAGCACTCATGTTCGTTGAATATCAAGGGCAACATTCTGGCATTCTGAGAGTCATTCTTCGCCAAGCAGAGATGTTCATAAAGTCTCTTTTTAGCTGTATCTTTTTCTTTTGCACTGCAGACTGCACCTTCAGACACCCACCATGTGCTCATCTGCTCGCCTGTATCTAGTATTCAGTAGCGGTTTTAGGCACGGGCGAACCGGGCAGCCGCCCGGGGCGTCATTTTTTCGTGACACATTGGGGGCGGCAGCACGAGCAGATTAAAAAAAAAAATCCTCTGCGTCGCGAGGCGGTTTTTCATCATTGATATAATTTCACTGTGTGTGGAATTGGCAAATTGGCGCTCCCTGCAGCTGCCGGTGCCCCTGCTTGCTGAAAATGTACCATGCACAGAAGCTGTGTGTTGTGAGAGAAGTGTAAAAGGGGGTGCGGCGAGAGGCGCGGGCGACATTTCACCTCTGGGTCTCTCTCAAATGGAACGTACTGGGCGGGGGGGTGGACGGGGACGGGGGATCCACACCAAGGCTGCGTTCCAGTTCGGTTTTTAAATGCCCTTCCCTCGCTAACTAATAATGTACATCATTGCTTACGTTGCACGAGTGCCCACTTCTGGCGGAACCTTTGTATGGGCTGAACATGGAACGTCCTAAGCCCTTGATCACTTGGAATCCGCAAGGAGCTGATTTATTATTTATTTTTTCCCCTTACAAAATTGTTTAATACAGCATATATGTATATGTGTGTTTTAAATGTTTAAAAAAAATTAATATATCGTTGTTTGTGGTGGGGCGCTCGAAAGGGGTCTCGCCCAGGGTGTATTTCAATGTAGAACCGCCACTGCTAGTATTCATAATCAAAAAGGTGTAAACTGAATTTAATTTTTCAATATCATTTGATTTATTTAATATCTGTGCAAATGAGACATTCAGTAACACAGATAATATATTTTCCAAGCACACAGTGAAAGAGAATTCCATGTTTAAACATTCATTCTTCTACATTTCATTGTCTTGTAGGACATACACACACACACACACACACACAAAGACAAACGTACACAGCAAAATCCCCGGTGTTAAATTAACACTGCTCTGTGTCTTCTGGGGCCCATTCTTCGTATAACACTAACTTGGTTAGCTGGATTTGATTGATGCCAATTTGGCATGATCTTGGATTGTTCACTTCTTCAATGCTCATCCTGGACTTGCTGCCATAGCAACAGGTCCATAAGCTTAAACCTGCTCGTCAGCAAGCTTATTTCATGTAAACAGGATTAGATTGCATTTTTTACTTTTTAAGTGATACTTAATATCTGTCCCAGCCACTGCTAATTTATTTCAAGATCTGCTTAACCAGGGACAATAATTTAAAATGATAATAATTTACAAATTAAAAATGTTGTGTGGTCTATAATACTATATATACTATAGTATATTTTACTCATTGAAAAATGTATTTGTGATGGAATAATTGCTTTAAAATTGTATTGGAGTCTTACACACATGCTTGTACAGTTATTCTGAGCTGTACATTAATTTGAATGGTGACAGCTATTATGGGAGTGGCTGATGCAGCACAGGAGATGCAGATAACTTGATCTTGACTTCAATTAATTTTAATCTTTAATTAAACTTTAATTAATGCTGTCATTTAACAAATCTGCTTTAAAGATAAAATTAAATGAATTGCGATATACAACATTGAAATGAAAATGTACGACTGTACAAATGCTTGTCAATCTAAATAATTGTGAATAGTGTAGAAAAAACTGCAAATTTCATTTAATTATTATAACATTTATGTCATAATGTCATTTTGTTCACTTGACGGTTTCATTATAAAGGTCCAAAAATTTGTCAAGTTTTTCGTCAGGTGTCTTCTCTAATTATATGATGTCATGTTGCTGTCTTGCCACCAGCCAATCGCTACATTGCTGATCGTGGTTTTGAGTATCAAAACATCTGCCCTTTTCAGGGAACACAAGAATGCGCAGTAATCTCACACAATTTAATCCTGATATTTTAATCCATTCCACAAATTTGTTTGAAGAACCAAATTATCCAGAGATCAGTTATCACGATTAGAAGATCTAGCATCTTTCAAATCATCTCAGATGTATTTAGCGAGGTACGAAGAACAAACTCCTGGAGTCCACTCTACAGGAGTTTTAAAAACTAACACTGAAGCGGTACTGATGTTAATTAAGAAATTAAGTAATTAAGTGATGCTTGAACATTAATGATGAACACCTGCTGTTAACAAGCAAACTCAATGAAGGAAAGATGAACAAGAGAAATATAGTCATAGTTTTCATGAGATGCCATGCCCTTATAGGAAGTCCCACCTGGAGAACTACCTGGAGTTATTGGAGCTGGCCTAAGGACTATGCGTCCGCTCCTTACGAGTCCTGTTTTCCTTGTGGTTTTAACCAAATTCTTTGTTTGTTTGTTTGTTTTTTTTCTTTTGAATATTTGTATATTGTTGATTGCGCTGTACTGTGGTGACTTTTACCCAATTGTTTTATGGTGTAATTGTGACTCCCTTTAACTGAAATTAATTTATTTCTGTTTATGAGATTTATTTATTTATTTATTTTTCTTTTTTTTTCTTTCAGGAGCTGGGGTCCCACGGGTGAAAGATCTTTTGTGGTGGTGCTTCTTCAACGTTTGCCGTGTGGCACTTTTGAAGTGTATGAGTGTGTGATCTGAGTTCACAGTGCGATTGTGTGGAAGTGTGCTTTTGGATAACTAGCACTCGTGATCACTCCGGTGGGTAACCTCAGCCCTGTATTTTGGTATATATTTTGTTTTGTTTATTTAGAAATTGTGTAAATAGGTTCTGTTTAACATTTTCTTATGGTTGTGTTTTTCTTTTTGTTATTATTTGTATAATTAGTTGCCTGTCACTGGACCTTTTAACAGCGAGGATATTGTTTTCTTTTTGTTGTAAAGTTGTTTTTTGTTGTTTTTGTAACTTGGTATAAATTGTTTTGTTTTGTAAATTTGTTTGTGTATTTTTGAGCCGTCATTGGAGAGAGAGCTGCCAGGACTGGCACCATATCATTGAGGCTATTTTAAGTGATTTTTCTATCTTGAATTCAAGTTAAATTTCAATATATTTTGTACTTTTATATTATGCCCACATACATTTCCTGCCTACAATTTTATAAGAGAAGTGAACCTGTGTGACTTAATAACAAACTGGGGTTTATTTCTATTTCCTGGGTGAAACTCTCCCAGGTGGCGTAGTCAAATTTTCTACAAGTAGATAAACTTGGGCTTGTGTGTTAAAGGATTAGTTCACTTTTAAATAAATTTACCCACCCCCATGTCATCCAAGATGTCCATGTCCTCCTTTCTTCAGTCGAAAAGAAATTAAGGTTTTTGATGAAAACATTCCAGGATTTTTCTTCTTATAATGGGCTTCAATGGGCACCAGACGGTTCAAGGTCCAAATGACAGTTTCAATGCAGCTTCAAAGGGCTTTAAACAACAGCAGACGATGAATAAGGGTCTTATCTAGTGAAATGATCGGTCATTTAAATATTTTTTTTAAAGTTTACGTTTTATAAGCACAAATGCTCGCCTTGCTCTGTTCTGGGATTTGCGTTCGTGACGTCACGTAATACGCAGTTACGTTAAAAAGGTCACACTTGACATAGGCGGAAGTACAGAGTCGGTGTTTACAACTTGAATGTGCAAATACGAACCCTGGGTCTCAATCAGCTCCCTAGTTCCCTAGGTCGTGAATCAGTATATCATGAAAGTGAATGTGGCTGATTCCCTGATCAGTGCCGTGACTACTGAACTAGGGAGCTGATTGAGACACACAGTAAGTCAAACGCCGTTTACAAAAAAATGTAAAACAACTAATGGTTCTTCCATCCTGTGTTGTCAGTGCCATCAGACTGTCATACCCTTCTCCATCAGAACAAAAACACCTCTAAAGGGGGTCGCACACCGGACGCGCACATTATATACGCGCAAGCTCAATTTTGACTCGACTCCTGATAGAAGAGCTGCACAATGGAAGTGTTTTACATCAACTGGGAAACATTACATATGCTTTAATATTTCGCACTGAGGTTAGTGTACATGGAAAATGGCACAACAGAGCAAAATGAAAGAAAAGGCTACGTTTATTACACAGTTTTAGACTTTATTCAAGCTGTTAAACTAAGAATGTAAAACTAATGTATCTTGCAGCACAGGGTGAAGTCAGTATGTACATTAACGACGATTTGAGAGAAATATAATATACATTTAATGTAAAATGATGTGCATGGTGCTCTGTGGCGCGGCAGGATTTTGAGTCGTAGCTGGGCACTGCGGACAGGCGCCGAATGTCGCTGCGAATGCGTTTTAAAGACGTGGTGGCGCGGTGCTAAGCTTCGCGTCCGGTGTGCGATGCCCATACATTTTGTCCGGTAATGCAGCGAGATGGAAACAGGGACTCACTGACTGATTCTAATGGCGGGATTGAAATGGTCCAGTCGTGGCAGCATTGAGATTCTTCCTCTGTTGGCTATGGTTGGCATTTGCCACATGTGCACCAATGCTGGAGAGGTGTGTGTCGCCGCAGCAGTCACTTTCATCTGCCTAATTTCTTCCTCTGTGTATTCCGGTTCAAAAAGGTAGAGCAGGGTGAAAAACTCATCTTCTCCTCGTCCGACATTGATGTTTTGCTTTTTTTGTAAACGGTGTTTGACTTAGTATTTGCACGTTCAAGTTGTAAACACTGACTTGGTACTTCCGCCTATTCAAGCGTGTCCTTTTCAACCAAATTGCGTATTACGTGACATCACGAATGCGCATCCGAGAACAGAGCAAGGCGAGCATTTGTGCTTATAAAACTTCAATTTTATTTTATTTTTTTTAAATGACCAATCGTTTTCGCTAGATAAGACCCTTATTCATCGTCTGGTATTGTTTAAAGCCCTTTGAAGCTGCACTGAAACTGTCTTTAGGACCTTGAACCATCTGGTGCCCATTCAAGCCCATTGTATGGAGAAAAATCCTGGAATGTTTTCATCAAAAACCTTAATTTCTTTTCGACTGAAGAAAGAAGGACATGGACATCTTGGATGACATGGGGGTGAGTAAATTATCAGCAAAAGTTTATTTAAAAGTGAACTAATCCTTTAAAACCAGTACCGCTCCCTGCCACATTTGGAATGGATAATCTGTGAATTTGGCTTCTGTTGTGTGTGCATTTGGATGCACCCTCGTCTTTTCTCTATACACCCAATACACTTGTAATTAAATTTTAACATTTTAATTGCTGTGGAAAGATTGTAGAATTGAACCAAAACCTTGTAAAATTGCAGGAGCTAATTTCACCATCTCACCATTTTTCTAATCATATAAAGCATTGTGTGTTTTGCAGAAAAAAAAGATTAATTTATGCATGTAAAAACATAAACCTGACACTCCTTTGTATTTTAATACTAATGTCTGGTTGAAGTTTTGCAGGCTATCAACTGAGAAAGCAATAGCAATGAAAAAGTAATCACACATAAAACTATTATGACACCACAGATACATTTATACAAATTATCAAAAACAACTATCTTAAAAGACAAAGCAAAACAGAAGCAGCCTATATAGCCTAATTAAACACAAACAAAACTTGATGGCTGTAGTCTCATTTACTCTGAGCCTAGCCTAATAATTGACCACTGGCAAATCCGTGGCTATAATCATTAAATTATATCACAATGTCATAACACAATGGACAAACTATTGAGCATGCATAAACATTTATTTAAAAAAAAAAAGAAGCTTATGATTCTAGAAGAGACACAGTTTAATCAGAAAATCTGAATGAGTTAAAAAAAAAAACACACAAAGCACTTCAACCACCCGCAAGTTTTACTCACACACAGACATCAAGAATCAGCGTATGAATTTCAACAACAGTGACATGCTTCACACATGAATGAACAATATCTAGAAATGAACATTACAATGTTTTAATGTTAATTGTTGTCATTTGTGATGCATAATGCATTAACTAAACTTAATAAACTGAACCTTATTGTATAGTGTTATCATTAAACAATATTTACTTACCCATTAAGGCAAGAAAAAATATTAGCCAGTGCAAGTACATGTTGAATAGTGGGGGAAAAAAAAAAAAAAGATTCAAATATCTGTCTGCTGTTGGATGAGGATTCACTCTTGAACAGATGTCAGTCATTTGGTCATATTTATACACTTTGAGTGAGTAACACATTCTCACTCCACACCAGAGGTGGAGCCAGGATATTTTCATAGGCGTGGCCAGGGAGGGGCCAGTAAACCACCCGGGGTGGCATAGACATCTTTGTTATTTCAACATAGAAATCAACTATAAAGTACTGGACTGTTTTAGTGCCTACAACAAAACTAAATACAATTTGTGCGTAAAAGGTTAGTTCACCCCAAAATGAAAATTCTGTCATCATTTACTCACCCAAGTTGTTCCAAACTGGTATGATTTTTTTTTTTTTTTTTCCTGCTGAACACAAAAGAAGATATATTGAAGAATGTTGGTAACCAAACAGTTGATGGGCCCTATTGACTTCCATAGTATATTTTTCATACTGTAGAAGTCAATGGGGCTCACTCGAGAAATAAGTTAACATATACTTTAATTACTAACACTAATTAAAACACAGGTTTTAATTTGGAAACATGAAAAAAGGGGATGAATTCTCCTATACACTGGAAGAAGTTTGAGACGGACTTCCACCGGACTAAGGACATTTATGACAGGAAACAATTCAATAAATCTGGGAGCAAGTTTATTACAAACAATGCAAAGTGGAATATTGTTAGATGAAAGCCACACTTTTTGACCCACAAACAAACAACCCAATGGGCAGTTGGGTGGAGACGTTAACCCTTGTAAGGCTGTGCGGACCTTCAATTTGATCTCCATAAAAACAATGAGTTTCTCACGCGACAAGCAATGATGCGTCACCATGTGATACATTCTCATTAATGGTCACCTTGAAAAACTCACGCTGGGGGCTCAGCCAGAATATTTTAAACTTGCATGTGAAAGGGCTAAAACAGTCCATGTGACTACAGTGGCTCAACCTTAATGTTACAAAGCGACGAGAATACTTTTTGTATGCCAAAAAAAAAAAAAAAAAAACATTCAACAATCTCTCACACGTATGTGTCGTTCTGCTCATGTGAACAGTGTCAGCCAAAGAAATAGCCGGTGTTCTGCTGTAGAACTCAGAAGCACTGTGCTGTATTTACTTAAAAGTGCAGGAGAATGACATAGAAGAGAAGAGATTGTTGAATAAAGTCTTTTTTTTTTTTTCTGGGTTTTTTTGCACATAAAAAATATTTTTGTCGCTTCATATCATTAAGGTTGAACCACTGTAGTCACATGGGCTATTTTGACGATGTCTTTACTACCTTTCAGGGCCTTGAAAGTTGCAATGACATTGCAGTATATGGATGAGTCAGAACCCTCTCAGATTTCATCAAAAAATCCTATTTTGTATTCAGAAGATGAACAAAGGTCTCATGGTTTTGGAACGACATGAGGGTGAGTAATTAATGACAGCAATTTAATTTTGGGGTGAACTAACAAATCAAGCCTTACCATCCCTCTCTTGTCTGTCTTCCCACAGGGTTTGGCAGTGTAGTGTTGCCTCCTCTTCCCCTGGAGTTAAATGAAAGGTTGGTGTATGCTGTCCACACCATGTTCAGTTCCGAGACCTGCATCAGAAAGAGACATTGTTATCATCAAAATAAGCTGCCTGTTTTGATACATAACATTTCTTTACATTTCCTGAGTTGTGCTCTTTTGAAGTATCTCATTAAAAATTTGTGTTGATTCATCTTTGCATCTGTCTTCATCAGTTGTGACAATGGGTTTGCGGTTTTAACATGTAACCACCACAAGTATGCACTTCAATTTCCTGTGAAATATGCACTTTAGTGCATATAAGAGATGTGTTATTTGAGATGCAGCCATTACATATAGCTTTGCACAGACAGGGTTATTAATAATTTCACAACAGGCTTATGCTAATATGTGCGATGTTTAATTTTACAGTTATAGCCTACCTTTGAAATCGCATGATCATGTTTTTAGGACAAAAAAGTAGTATGTAAATACAAGAGCATGGATTGTACTGAACTGTACATTCATGTCATGATTTAAATGCATGGCCTTCTTCCTCCTACTGCACATTTTCGATGTTATCTATATCAAACACAACCTACTCAGGTTAGGACAAGCAGAGATGGGCAGTAGTTACATGTGTTTAAAATATGTATTTAATTACTTTTAAATATTTTGTATATTTAAAAGTATTTTCCTTAACAAAAATAAATTAAATGTAATTTGTATAAACACTTTGAGAGACTATATATATTTAAAACTACCTTGTAACCAATCATGTTTACGTGCCGACGGGCTTTAGCATATCATTAACTGACCACGCAAGGTAATCTCAAAAGAAGGTTATCCTGGTATATTTTTCTGTTGATATGAAAATTCGGTTAGATTTAGCAATATGGCGGCTGTATGATGCATTTTATGATGTTATGACGAACTATATGCCTTTCTCAACTGACAATTGTTCAAAGCGTTTCTAAGGATACTGTTTGTTAGAAGATAGCTGTCTGACTTGTGAATGTGAACATGGTTTGTGTAACATTAGCAACGCATTATTAGCTGTTTGATAACATAGTCAAGCAAAATGCTAATCATATTAATTACCGTTATGTGCCTGACATTGTATAAAGCGATACCAATTGTGCAGTGTTTACCTCAGTAGTTGACCAAGTTGATCTTGTCTGAGCTCATGCAAGTGAGTGGAGGCGGTGCTAATTAATATATTTATAGATACATTAAATGAGGCAAGAGTGTAGAGTTACATTCAAGGTTTTTTAAGACATTTAAAAAAAAATGTTTAAATATAATTTTGGTGATTAAAAATGAGTTTTAAGGGATAAAATTATTGACTAAAGGGGACTTTAAAATGTCATTTTTATTTCACATATAATAACTCTCATCACCATAGACATAAAATACAAATAGTACTACCAAAGAGCTTATCACAGTTTTTGGCTAGATGAAAGAAAATCATGTGATGTGACAAATCCTATTAACCCTTTTCACAATTCCAGGTTTCTCAGAAGTGGAAGTCATCATAGTTTGGTAAAGTTCTGAGAGATTACAGAGCAAAAACTCCAGTGTTATATTAACTCTCATGGGAGTTTATTTGACTCTACACTCAAGAGTGTTAAATTGACACTGAAGCAATGTTAAAGTTAATGAGATTATTAAGTGATTATTTGAGTGATAATTGACCATTCATCACCTAGGAATTATAAAGTTCTATCTGACCATTTTTGTCAAAATTAAGTTATTTACATATTCTGTGACAACTTATTTACATTATGAATTTTCTTTTTTTAAGTTGTCTACATTTTGGGACTTTTTTTAGAAAACAAAAAGGTTCTGTCTACAAAGTCGAACACTAAGTTGGTTCTATAAGGCTCTATCTGTGAGCCAATCAGCACTTTGAATGCACACACTATGACCAATCAGGATCAGTTTTCTTTGTCATGTCGCATTGATCAAAACATAAGAGAAGGCATCGGGCTTGATGTTTTTAGAACCTGGACAGTTAGAAATAATGGACAGAAAAAAAGATTAAAAATTAAAAAGATTAAAACCCCGAAAAAAGCTGTTATGTGTGATGTTTAAGTTTTACAGTTATACCTTTGAAATCATGTGATCTCTCTCTCTCTTTTTTTTTTTTTTTGAAATATGTACCTATTACTTTTGCTATTGCTTTTGACCTCTAGGTATCAGTATTTAGTCAGAGACCATGGCTATAGCACTAGCAAATGATTTATTATGCAAATGTAAAAGAATACAGTACAGTAATCAAATATTCATATACATACATTCTTATACAAAACCAATTGTTTAGTCAAAAATTCAAGAAGGTCCATATTTTAAAGCTCTTTCTAACCTTAAAAATAACAGTTCTTGTAAGTATTAACTATAGAATTTGTTACAAAAAGGATATAATTGCAGGTAAGACCATTTTTTCTTTCTTTTTATAGAATTTGTTATGAAAATAGCAACACAGTTAGAAACTATAGCTACAACATGCCACATAAATCTTTAGTGAACAATCTATTCCCTTAACAGATTATCTATTATAAATTCTACAACTTGTAAAATTTGCCAAAATAAATACAATAGAATGTGATTAATTCTAGTAAATGGGGTCTTCATGCTTGCAGGATGATATTTTCCCCTCTTTTCATTAGTCATTTTAATGACTGTTTTAGATCGTGTTTGACCTTCTCCGTAGCATTTTACAATCCTCAATAGAATCCAAATGGGTTGCACATTTTATCATCAGCGTCGCAGAGGAACGGCTTGTGCAAATCTTAACACTTTTGGAGCGTGCTGGTGAACGCGCCTACATTGATTTGCACACCACTCATGAAAACTACTAATAAAACCGATCTCTGGGGGCCCCAAAAGTGCGTGGGCCCTTAGAATCATCCTAACTTTTCCTCCCCTTAGCTGCGACCCTGACTGTCTACAAGAGCATGAATTGTACTTCATTGTACTGAACTGTACATTCATGACATGATTTATTTATTTTTTTTGTCTCAGTACCCTCCGCTAATCAGTGTGTGAATTAATGCATAATCTATTAATGTGTGCACAGTTACCATCATTAATGTGTTTACCATTGTAATTGTGTAATTAGTGTTCAAATTCAAATTTCTGATCTAGCCAAGTCAGAAATGTGACAAATGAAAACATTTGTTAAGACAATGACAAGCTAGAATATAAAATAAGCTTATTGGCTGATTTTAAGTTAGACAAACTATACTATTTACTATTATTAGAGCTTTTTCAGCATAAGGATTTACCAATATCTTATTAGAATTCTTAATTGTTTTTAGATGGATATTTCACAATAGTTCAGCAGCTGCTGAGATTTACCTTTAAAGGCTGTGATATAATCTTAAAACACAGGATTTTTTATGTAAATTAGCATTGTGCAAGGTTGGAAATGCCACCAAACGTAATAATAAAAATGCACCCAAAATTCAGATTGAAGAATGAAATTAAGAATGAATCAGCCAGTTTAAACAAACTGGTTGAATGAATGATTCAATGATTCACTTATTACAACTTACAGCCACCTACTGGCGGTTTTGGTTTTAGTTTCATGTATAATAGAATCATTTTATTTTTACCAACATTTCATATTTCAGTATTCAAAATGTTTTATTTAAAACAATAATCTCATTACATTATTTAGGCCATTGTAATTGCAGTGTAAATTGATTTTGATAAATGGTGAGATGGATTTAGTTTATACTGATGTCATTTAATTGGTATAACAGCCCTATAATATTAAATATGTTAATCATCCTTTAATTCATTTAACATTTAACAATATGCAACTTTTTACAAATAATTATAAGAGGGGTGCTCTTCACTTATATATAAACTCTGAATAAAAGTTAATATTGTGTTAATATTATGTATGTAAGATATCACTATGGGATCCAAAGCTTCTCAAGCACAGACAGAAACACAATAATGGTGATTATGTAAAGAACCAAAAAGGTCACATCTATGATTCTTACCACTCTGGTCCAGGACAGAGATGTCTTCTTTCGTTGAGTTGCAGCCCGAACTTCAGTGATGATTTGCTTCAGACGGTTTAGGATACAATGCTCTTCATTCTAATCTCTAACTGAGTCTGGAAGGCACTTCAGGTCTCTTACACTGTCTGTGAGAGGAAAAAATCAAAGCATGGTACTGGATAAATGCTGTTATGCATAATCTCATAAATTTTAGATTTTTTTTTTTTTTTTTTAAATGGGGGATCTTTGCTGATACTCAATTACAGAAAAACAAATGAATTTCATATGTGGCTTTAGAGTGGTTTGTTTCTCATACAATTACATGGTTTTACATGTGCTAATCAGACTTCAGATGCTATTTCCATCCATCCATCCATCCAAATTATTTGTCCTATTGAAGGGGCACAGGGATGCTGGAACATGTTCAATTTCTTTCTTTTTTTTTATATTTTATTTTTTTTTATCATGGAGTCTAATTTACTCAAAGATTCATTTTTATTTTATTTTCTTTGCGTATATACCAAAGTGACAAAGCAAAACAAACAAACAAACAAAAATAATCTTAATTTCTTAATCTTAATCTTAACCTTCATTTGTGAAGTAAAAGTATAAAACACATGATTATGTTCCTCTTAATTAGAAGCTGTGTTGACTCTTACCATCTTGGCCAGTAACAGCAGCTGTTGTATCCACTGCTGATCTTTTAGCTCCTTTAGCCATCAGAAAATTCACAAGTATGGTCTCCATAATGCTGATGCCAATTAGACAAAAAAAATCACACTGCAGTAAATCCCTGTGAAAACATCAAACTATGACTGCAACAGCTTTCTTGTGCTGTAATGCCTTTAAAAGAATATATCTGTGATTTTGTTGTTGTTGTTTAAATCAATGTATGATTTCCAGGGTTTTTTGTTTATAGCATATAGACACAGAAACAATTTAAATGGTTGCATGTGCCATATTTCTTTAAAGGTCATGTGTGGAACCATCTCTGGGCTCCAGGACATCCCTTCATACTCCACCAAAATGCCTAAGGGCACAAGTGTGGTGACCTAAAGGCTGAGGGCTCATGCATGGCGGCCATCTTGGCTGAGGGCTCAGGCGCAGCGGCCATCTTGGTACAAGGCTCTGGGATGGTGGCCATCACTGGAATGAGGACTTGGGGAAGTGCCGGAGACCAGAAATGGACAGATCCTTTGGAGTGGTATATGGAGGGAACTGGCTTGGGGTGAGCTAGTGAGGCCATGTGTGTTTCCGATGGGGCTGGATGAGGAAAATACTTATCTGTTTTAACTTCTTCAACTTAAAGATTTTAACCATTTAAATAGAGAATAAGATTAATTGACTTGACTAGAGAGAAATAACAAGCAGGTTTGTTAAGTCCCATACAAAAACACACACTGAGAGAGGCGTCTGGCCAGCTCACCTGATGAAACTCCTACACATGCCTCTCCAAAGGATGACCATTCTACCTCAGTTGCCACAGTCGGTCCTCAGCCAGGATCATCTCGTTATGGTCGGTTCTTCTCTTACAAGTAATGGTGGTAGACAAAGCGCACAATGAAGGAGAATCAAATAAACAGACTTTAATGAAGATACTCAGGGGAATGAGAAGAAATACAACACCATACACAAACAAGAACAGACCGAGACTTAAGGCTGGTTCACACTGTGTGATTTTGGCCACAATTTGGTCATCTGAGACAAATTTTGCAAATCCCAAAAGATTCCTATAATCCTAGCCTAAAATCTGTAGTCTTTGATCGCTAGTTTGACATGATCACCGACAGCCGGTTAATGACCGTTGGGATCAAATTTGACCTCGGACGAAATTCTGGCAGTGTCAGAAGATTTTGCACCTGAACACCTGTCTTGCTGGGGTAGACAGACAACTTCAATGGCAGCATAAGAGGCTGCTGATCCACCGAACACAATCCAGCAAGCAGTGTACTCAGTAAAAGCACCTTTTACTCTTTAAAGCAAGAGGAGTACAGCGTACGGCAACACGTATTAACCCTCTAGAGTCTGAGGCTGATTTGGGGCCTGGAGAACTTTTGACATTCCCTGACATTTGTGCTTTTTTTCAGTTGTTCATAAACATATTAATGACAGTGTCATTACACTGTATTCAGCACAAACTATGCTACAATAATATGTGAGGAACATGTATGTACATGTTTGTGTTTTTGTGTTTAACGTTTATGCGTGGTTATTGAAAAAACAAAAAACTTAAGTCACTGAAATAAGGCCAAAAAAATATATTAAATCTATGTTCACAAGACTTCTGGTTATTGGAGGTTGTAGACTAGAGTTTTTGCTTCAAAATTATGTAAAAATTATCCTGAATACTTGTTCATATAAAACAATATATTGATTTAGTTTTTGTGAGACACTTTTTGTCAAGAAACACAGTATGCGTGGAGGCGTGAATCATCATGAATAGTGGATGAGAAGACAAAAATAGAAGAGAAGACAAAATAATCGCATAAAATACCTCTAATGACCTACATATTAATGAGCTCTTTCAGTCAGGTAGGCTGTGAAAATACCCCTTTGTGATCATGTCTCAAGCTCAACATGGTGTATATCAAACATACAGAGAAAACAGATAATAATGGTATTCTATTATATACTTTAAAATATCATGTATTTCTGTGATGCAAAGTGTCTAAACAATTATGATACCTCTATGCCATTTCATATAGGCTTTTAGCTAAAAAGCATGTACATTTGGAGAAATATTGATGGATATTGATTCTCATATGTTTATGTCAATTTTCTATACAGAGGAGTAATATTTATTTATTTAATATTCATTGTCATCACTATGAACACTGGGTACTGTGTTTTCAATTCATACTTGCAGCCGGAGGGCGCTCTGTGTACCTTTAGTCCACAAATTAATCTAAAGAAGAACAGGACATTCCAGGAACTAACGGCATGTCTTCCAGAGGTCATTAACCATGGTTTTAACACTTTTCAAGATAAAAAATACACGATTGAGACAATGTATACATGTATTGCCTCAGAATTTGCGTCTAAATAGCGCTCGCTCCGTGGGTGTGGCTGCATTAGCATATAATGAGCTGAATCACGGGCGTCTGACATGGCTCTCTTTCAATACAGATTACATAAACACAGAATTTTTGTTTTCGATTTGACTTACACAATCTAAAACCTGACATTTCAATGTTTCTTTAGACATAAGTCTATTTTGTTAGTGATTAGTATTCACTAAGATACAGTTCATTTTCTGAGAACTATCAGATTGGACTTCGTTCAGAGGGAGACGACTGATCATGCATCATGTTAGTTTTCTTTATTTTGCAAAAAGCACAACATTTTGTTTTTACTCTGAGTGAACACAAATAAAAGAATATATTCTAAAGTTTCAATTGACATATTACTTATGTCTCTATGAGAAAAAAAAATATGGAGTATTTTAAGTCTGTTTTGCTGCAATGTGAAAAAAATCCTTCAAAACGGGTCGGCGCAATTCCCGACTCCAGAGAGTTAAGGAAAGCCTGGATGGGCCTATAACCTTAACAGACATGTGGCATCAGCTTGTGGCAGTGTTTAGGCATGAAGAACGATAAATAACCGAACCAGAGGAGGTTAGATTTATCACCTGGGCCTCTGGCCAACCAGAAGTGCATATGTATGATTCTCAGGGAGAAAAATACACAAACATACATCAGTATGTTCAAAAAGGGGGCCCATAGGGCCTAGCAACATCTAAGACATATGGCATAAGTCTAGTGGTCACGTAGAGACTGGCATCCTGGAAGAACAGAACTCAGCTGAGTGCTATAAACCCTCGTATTGAGGGGAGTATAATCTGCTCATCCTAGGATCTACTCCTAATTAATGCACTGAGGAGGCTGTGTGCTAAACGCCTGTTTAACAGGGGAGCACAAACCAGCCTAGGGCTGAATCTCAGGAGGAGGCCTGATTAAGGCCTACCACCATGATCAGCTTAGGGAACTAAGCACTATTACAAATATAACCATAATAGGGAAGTGCAAAAGCTCACCTAACAGGTAGACCATGCAATGGGCACATACTCACGGAGGCCGACGTGGGGCCTACAGCATGATAGTATCTATATGTGAAACAGAAGTATTTTCAGAAAGTGGCCTGAAGGAGCCACCCTGAACACCTGTCTTGTTTTCTGGGGCAGACAGACAACTTCAATGGCAGCATAAGAGTGCTGCAAAGTACCCACATGAAAATCCACCTAACACAATCAAACGAGCAGTGTACTCAGTAAAAGCACCTTTTTACTCTTTAAAGCAAGAGGAGTACAGCGTACGCCAAACCGTATTAAGGAAGGCCTGGAAGGGCCTATAACCTCAACAGACACGTGGCATCAGCTCATGGCAGTGTTTAGACACCAAGAACGATAAACACCCGGACCAAAGGAGGTTGGATTTATCACTTGGGCCTCTGGCCAACCAGAAGTGTATACAGATAATTCTCAAAGAGAAATATACACAAACATACACAAGTGTGTTCAAAAAGGCAGCCCATAGGGCCTAACAACCTCTAAGACACACGGCGTAAGACTAGTGGCTGTTTCTAGGAGAACAATAGATCCACCTAGGTGACTCTTAGCTCAACTAGAGTAGGAATCAGACTCAGGGAGGCAAATGTAGATTAAACCAAACCTCAGTAAGTTTTTACTACCATAATCAACCTGAGGGGCCAGCCACTCAAAATACTCGGTAAAAGCACCCTGTTACTCTCACAGCGAGAGTACATAACTGAACTCCACATGTTACAACGGAGGCCGAGGTAGGCCTACCTTAGTAAACACGTGGCATCAAGTGGCTACCATAACGATACCACCCAAGAGGCCATGTATTAGAAATTTCCAAAGAGGGAATACATGAAACGCTGCCTAACATCATGAACAGGGCTGTGGCACGTGGTAGGGTGTAGCGTCTGCACAGTGTCGAAAATTGAGCAGACCCCCCCCATAAACTGTATCTAAACCTCAATTCAGGGAACTTTGGGTTGTAATCTCACATTGGCGCCGACCTGGCACCCACCAACAGATCGCAAGAAAATGGGGATGTGGAGGCCACGGATCGGGTTGCTATGAGACAGGCCTGCATTCCAAACAGTAATACAAAGAGAAAAATACATGCACGCACCCACAGACACACACACAAAGACCTGCATAAAGACTGTATGCACAAATATGATTTTATCTGCAAATATGAATGTATCTACCATTGTAGTGCTTGTTGCATTTATGTGTTACTAGTGTAGGAGCGTAGAATTGACTGTATTAGGTTAGTTTCATGTTAAACGATAGCATTAGAGTATAATGTGTATCCTCTTTAGATGATGTGCGACACCTGTCGAGTTTGATCTCTCCATAAAGCTCCGGACTCAAGCTATTCACTAATGTATGTTTCATGACTGTCAAATGCATCGTTCAATTTTTAATAGCGCTATGAAGAAAATACACCCGATTTGGTATACCATAAATTATGCAAATTCAGCCAGACAAAGGAACTTTGCCCGCCAAACAGGGATATGCACCTACTGGCCACTCCAACTCAGGAGGTGTGTTGGCTTGATTTATAAATGCACCAACACACAAGTTTTCCTTTGTCTCCCAGTTGTCTCTTGACTGCCCCTGAACTGCCTCAGGCGACAGCGCTGTCATCACGCGCTCAGCTCCTTCCGGGACGACCATCTCCTTGGACCATCTCTCTCTTCTTTCTTCTCTGTCATTTTACGCGCCAGTTGAACCTCGTTTGAAAACCCTGCTGGAGAAACCCTCTCGGAAAGGACCAACCAAGCCAAGTGCACTGAAACTCTGCTGCACATCGACTTGAACCATATGCAAGTATTAATTTCTCTGAAATTTGTTTAAACTGTTTTCTTTGCTGGCTCTCAAAAGGGTTAACTGTCGTAATTTGCCATTCTTTGATCATGTTATGAATGCGGCTCCCGCGGCTCTTCATCCCGGCCGCCGGAGGGAGCCGTCACCGGAATATTGACTTGTTGCTATGTGGACTACTTTTCCCATGGGCCCTCATTCCTGGGACTGATTGCGCACTAACCTGCACCACATCACACTCACTCCATAAAACACTCACACACGCATCCATGCACGGCGAAGTCTTGATTTGCCTTGGTGATCATTTCTGAGCGTTTTCTTGTGGACTGTTACCCTGTTATCGATTGGACTGCCTTACCTCTGTGAACCTTTGCTGCCGACCCCGATCTCTGCCTGTTTCCTGGACTCTGTTTGTTTGCCGCCTGCCACGATCCCAGCCTGTTGTAAGACTTTGATTCATTGCCGCCTGTCTCGACCCAAGCCTGTCCCTGTTTACGCTACTGTCTTGTTCTTGTTTGCATTGTGCTGTCTTGTCTTAATAAAGACGCTGCAAATGGATCCTCACGTTGTTGACCCATCATTACAGAAGACTTCGCCACCAAACAATCCAGCAGCCCTCATGCAAATTTCCACCGAGCTTTCAGCACAAGCCAGCCAGCTCGCGGTGCATCAACACCAGCTGAACCGACTCACCTCTCTCACCGAGGAACTAGTAAGGACTTTGCAAAGCCTACGCCTCGCCCCTCCTGAGGCCGCCATGCCGCCATCTCCCGCCGCTACCAGTCAGGCGATCACGCCGTCCCCAGTCAACCCACGCCTTGCTCTGCCTGAGAAATTCGACGGCAATCCTGCCAAATGTAAGGGCTTCCTGTTACAATGTTCTCTGTTTGTTAACCAGCAACCATCCTTGTACTCCACAGAGATCAGTCGCATATCCTTCGTCTGTTCCCTGCTCACGGGCAAAGCGCTAGACTGGGCTACAGCGGTATGGAGAGGGGACAGCTCGGTGTTTCCCACTTTCTCGGCGTTCCTACAAAGCTTCAAGGAAGTGTTTGAACACCCGGAGGGCGGCAAGAGTGCTGGTGACCAACTGCTCACTTTAGCTCAAGGAAAGTCCACGGCCGCGGAGTTTGCCCTACAGTTCCGCACGCTGGCCGCGCAGACAGACTGGGTGGAGGACACGCTGAAACTACTCTTTCGCAGAGGCCTGAACCTGGAGCTCCAAGCTGAACTGGCATGCCGTGACGAGGGCAGGTCATTAACTTCATTCATAGAGCTGGCCATCCACATTGATAATCTCCTCCGCTCCCGCCGGCCGCTTCGTTCCATCGCCACCAGCGCAACCACACCAGAACCCATGCAGCTTGGATATACCCCTCTTCAACCCGAAGAACGAGAGAGAAGGCGCCAAATGCATCTATGTCTCTACTGTGGACAGGCTGGTCACTTCAAGATAAACTGCCCAATCAGACCCAACGTCTCCAACCTCAAATCGGTGAGTTCAGATTACCCCTCTAACTGCCTGAAAATACCCATCCAAGTCACCTGTAACGGCCGGGTTGTGTCCACTAACGCACTCCTGGCCGCTGGAAACTTCATATCAGACACTTTCACCCATGAGCATGATATCCAATTAACCAACTGTCATTCACCATTAACAGTGGAGGCGCTAGACGGGAAGCCCATAGGAGGAGGAAGGGTGTCGCATATCACCTCTGAGCTCGGCCTGCAAGTCGGGGCCCTTCATAAGGAACAAATTCGCTTCTACGTCATTCACTCACCCAACAACCCCGTCATCCTCGGCCTGCCCTGGCTCCGCACACACAACCCAGTCATTTCCTGGAAGGAGGGTCAAATCGTCCAGTGGGACCCCGCATGTCATCAGCATTGTCTGAGTCCAGTTCTACCCATCGCCATTCATGCCATAGCCGTCAATGAAGCCCCAGTCAACCATGAATCAGTCATTCCCGCCGAGTACAAAGACCTGGCACTAGCTTTCAGTAAATCCAAGTCCACTGAACTACCGCCACACCGCTCCAGTGACTGTGCGATTGATCTGCTGCCTGGGACTACGCCCCCCAAGGGCCGTATCTTTCCGCTGTCTCAACCTGAGGAGGAGGCTATGAAGTCATACATCGAGGGAGAACTAGCTAAAGGATTCATTCGGCCCTCTACCTCTCCCGCCTCATCGGGGTTCTTCTTCGTCAAAAAGAAGGATGGCAGCCTCCGTGCATAGACTACCGTGGCCTCAACGACATCACCATAAAATTCAGGTACCCACTGCCACTAGTACCAGCGGCCCTTGAACAATTTCGTCAAGCCCAATATTACACCAAGCTAGACCTCCGGTGTGCTTATAATCTGATTCGCATCCGAGCAGGCGACGAATGGAAGACTGCCTTTTCCACCTCCTCTGGCCACTACGAGACCTTTGTCATGCCCTTCGGTCTATCCAACAGTCCTTCAGTCTTCCAATCGTTCATCAATGATGTCTTCCGAGATACGCTAAATCGGTGGGTTGTGGTTTACATCGACGACATCCTGATCTACTCCAACACTTACCACGAGCACATCCAACATGTTCGAGCAGTTCTGCAACGTCTGATCCAACACAAACTTTACGCCAAGGCCGAGAAATGTGAATTTCATCGCACTTCCACTTCTTTCCTGGGCTACGTCATCAGCCGTGAAGGAGTAGCGATGGATGATGGAAAAGTCAAGGCGGTGCTGGAATGGCCGCAACCACGCACACTAAAAGAATTGCAACGGTTCCTGGGGTTCGCAAACTTTTACCGGAGGTTTATCAGAAACTTCAGCGGGGTGGCAGCTCCCTTAACCACCATGACAAAACGCAACACCTCCCGCCTCACTTGGTCACCAGAAGCAGTCCGTGCGTTTCAAGAATTGAAGAGACGCTTCACATCAGCTCCAATTCTCCGTCACCCAGATCCCGAACTTCCGTTCATTGTGGAGGTGGACGCCTCCAATACCGGCATAGGAGCCGTACTATCCCAGCGACAGGGTGATCCACCCAAAATGTTCCCCTGTGCGTTCTACTCCCGTAAGCTGTCCTCCGCTGAACGCAACTATGATGTGGGCAACCGGGAGTTACTTGCCATGAAAGCGGCGCTGGAGGAGTGGCGTCATTGGCTCGAGGGGGCTAAGCACTCATTCGTAATTCTGACTGATCACAAGAACTTGGAGTACTTACGATCTGCCAAGCGCCTTAATCCACGACAGGCCAGATGGGCAATGTTCTTCACCCGCTTCAATTTCACAGTCACTTACCGACCTGGGTCAAAGAATGTAAAGGCGGACGCGCTATCAAGGCAAACGGATGAACCAGAGCGCTCAGAAAACACGGAAAATATCTTGCCTGAGACTATGCTGCTCGCCCCCGTACAATGGGACATTATGACAGAAATCTCACAAGCCAACGAACAGATCCCAATCCCTGCAACCTGTCCACCTAACCGCACCTTCGTTCCCGCACATCTCCGAGACAGACTATTGCACCAAGTCCACGATTTCCCCAGTTCCGGTCATCCGGGCATCACTGCCACTCTCCAGCTCCTGCAGAACCAATTCTGGTGGGAGACCATGCCCGCTGATGTCACCACCTTCCTCAACCACTGTACCGCCTGTCAAACCACTAAAACTTCACATCAAGCCCCGGCCGGTCTCCTTCAACCACTTCTCATTCCCCAACGTCCATGGTCCCACATCGCTATCGACTTCGTTACCGACTTACTTGAATCCCAGGGAAACACCACCATCCTCACTGTTATCGACCGTTTCTCCAAAACCTGTCGTCTTCTGCCATTACCCAAACTTCCCACCGCGTTGGAAACCGCTGAACTCCTGTGCAACGCGGTCTTTCGCTTCTACGGACTACCTGAGGACATAGTATCCGACAGAGGTCCCCAATTCACCTCCCACGTCTGGTCCGCTTTCTTCAAACAGCTTAACGTCAACATCAGTCTCACCTCTGGGTACCATCCTGAATCCAACGGGCAAACTGAACGCATGAACCAGGAATTGACACGGTTCCTACGCACCTACTGTAGCCAGAATCAGGCGGACTGGAGCCGTTATCTAATGTGGGCAGAATATGCACAGAACTCCCTACGAAAACCTGCCACCGGCATCACCCCATTCCAGTGCGTCCTGGGCTTCCAACCTCCGCTCTTCCCCTGGTCTGGTCAGCCATCAGAATTACCTGCAGTCACTGAGTGGATGCGCAGAAGTGAGGAGACCTGGGAGTCAGCACATCACCACCTACAGCGGGCAGTGAGACGCCAAGAGTTTCACGCCAATCGCCATCGACGGCCCAATCCTCACTACACTGTTGGGCAATGAGTGTGGCTATCCACCAGGGATCTTCGCCTCCGACTTCCATGTCGCAAACTCAGTCCCAGGTTTGTAGGGCCTTTTCAAATCATAAAACAAATTACCCCTGTATCATTCCGTCTAGACTTGCCTTCTAACTATCGCATTTCTCCCACTTTCCATGTGTCGTTGCTGAAACCCTCCGGGGGACCGAGAGAGGAGCCTGCGGGAGCTGAGGCCCACAGCCCCCCACCCCTGATCATCGAAGGCGAGGAGGCCTATCAGGTCCGAGATCTACTCGATTCCAGGCGCCGGGGTGGAAAGCTGCAGTATCTGGTGGACTGGGAGGGGTACGGCCCGGAGGAGCGGTCCTGGGTCAACAGGGAAGATATCCTGGACCCATCACTCATGGAGGAATTCCACCGGACGCATCCGGAGCGACCGGCCCCTCGTCCACGCGGTAGACCCGGCGCCCGCTTCCTCGCGTCTAGAGCCCCTTCGAGGGGGGGGGGGGGGGGCCTCTGTTATGAATGCGGCTCCCGTGGCTCTTCATCCCGGCCGCCGGAGGGAGCAGTCACCGGAATATTGACTTGTTGCTATCTGGACTACATTTCCCATGGGCCCTCATTCCTGGGACTGATTGCGCACACACCTGCACCACATCACACTCACTCCATAAAACACTCACACACGCATCCATGCACGGCGAAGTCTTGATTTGCCTTGGTGATCATTTCTGAGCGTTTTCTTGTGGACTGTTACCCTGTTATCGATTGGACTGCCTTACCTCTGTGAACCTTTGCTGCCGACCACGATCTCTGCCTGTTTCCTGGACTCTGTTTGTTTGCCGCCTGCCACGATCCCAGCCTGTTGTAAGACCTTGATTCATTGCCGCCTGTCTCGACCAAAGCCTGTCCCTGTTTACGCTACTGTCTTGTCCCTGTTTGCATTGTGCTGTCTTGTCTTAATAAAGACGCTGCAAATGGATCCTCACGTTGTTGACCCATCATTACAGATCATCTCTCCTTTCCTGTCTTTACGTCCGCTCTTGTAGATATGTGTATATTCTTGTATATATATTTAGACGCATAACCTCTGTATTAGTAGTTTTCATATATTAAACACATTATTCATGCTCGATTGTTCTTTTGCTCCTTCAACAAAAACCAAGTCACTTTAACGTTTCGATCTTATATCCTTGCTTTACGTTTGGATGCTAGTAGAGGAAGTTTTTCTCGTGGCCAGAGAAAAAACTTTCCTTTTGTTGATATTCTGTGAGGAGCTTACTGTTTGCTGGACAAACTAATAGTTTCTCTAAATAATTATTAAACCAGAAATAATCATATATGTAATTGATTATAATTCGTCGTAATTAATTCCCCCTTGGGTCGGTATATGCATAATAATCAGTCATAAAGCTTTATGACTTATTATATTCATATGTCCCACCCATAAATTGACTTAATAACTGTACGAAATCACTACCTACAGATATATGGTGGAGAATTTAAAGGCAACGTTTTAAACTTGGTTTTTGTTAAACGAGCAATTGGTTTTTGTTAAACGAGCAATGTAGAATAATTTGTGTGTGATTTAATGTGTATGCGCGCTTTATTCAGTGAGACAAGACGCACACATCCTCACTTTGAAGATATGTTGACAAGCTGCTATTTGTGTCTTAAAACACTGTAGTCAATTGTTGACCGTGAAATAAACTGCAGTCAAATTAATATTTCAAACTCTGTATCTGCAAAAGCGACAATCTTTTTACAGTACAGTTAATATTAATTTCCGCTTGAATGAAAAAAATTGAATCGTCATTAAGCTTGTTCTGAAACGAGATTTTGTAGCGAGATTCCTACTTAGCTAACCAATCACGTGACCGGTACAGATCTAGTCTGAAAACAGTCTATCTGATTTATCGATTGATGTGTAAAAATTTGGAGCTTATATCGACATCCTGATCCAATGTTGATTAGTAACCGCAGCGAAGAAATCCCGCAAGCGTTACATGTTCGTGTGCACTAAGTTTGCACAAAGAGGGACTGATCCCTAGAAATTGTGTACCCATGATAAAGGGGCACCAAAAGAATCCACCGAGATTCCAAAGTTGTATACTTGTGATAAAAGGTTGCATCAGTGTCCAGTGAACTGGCACCAAAGAATCAGCCGAGATTCTAAAAAGTTTGTATCTGTGATAAGTGCAGTTAAATCAGCTGTAACGCTAATTTAAAAATATCACGAATTAAAGGAGGTGGATGCAGTAACTCTGACCAGACGCCAGAGGGCAGTCTGTCCAGGTGTGGCACCCCTCCCTACTTTATTGTTGTGTGGACTCATTAACGCCATTGCGTAGACGTTCTGGGGTGCGTTTCCCAAAAGCATCGTTGGTGAACCATTGTCGTAAGTCCCATTGAACTCTATTGGTAACGACGGAACTTGCGACCATAGTTCGCTTCGGGAAACGCACCCCTGGGTAGCTCTGCTTTCCACACTTTGAACTGAATTGTCTCCAAATTTCCCCGTGACTACTTCAATGTTGCTGTTTTAACTGTTTGTTGATGGTTATCCTTTCCAATCGTTTTTGGAAGGTGGTTTACTGATTTAAATTTAATTTAAACACGTTTAAATTTTTTATTTAAGTTTCCCTTCCAAAAAGAGAATTCACTTTCTGAAAGTGTACACTCCCAGATAAGTCAGTTCTCTTCCCTCTGTGTTTTTCCCTTTCCTTATTTCTTTTCCTGGGTTCAAAGATTTACTCTATTCTATTCTATTCTATTCTATTCTATTCTATCTTACTTGTGTTCTACTGTCACGATCACCATCTGTTCCTGTCACATTCCTGCTCACTCCAGACTCCATTTCCCATAATCCTCCCTTGCCTATCACATGCACTCACTCCACCAATCACCTGTTGCCACATACAGCCTAGCACTCCACACTGATCACCACACCCAGCTGCACATCATTACCAGGACTATAAAGGACTTTCACACACACCACTTCAGTCTTGATTACACCGTGTTTCATTTCTGAGCATTTATATCCTGTCTGCCTATATTTTGTTGATCCTGCCTGTTACCCGTTCACGATTCCATTGCTGCCTGTCCTGACCTTTGCCTTGTATACTGTTCTGTGAGTGATATCTGCCTAGCCTGACAATTGCCTGTTTCCTGACAACTATTTTGCCTGTCCCTTGCTGTTCCTGTTTGCTCCTGATTGACCCTGCCTGTACGACTACTCTTACTTCTAATAAACGCTGCATTTGGATCTTACTCTGAGTCCCGCCGTCGTTACATCTACCTTATTTCATTTTTATTTATTTCCTTCATTCTTTTCTTTCCCTTTCTCTCATGAGTTAATTTTTGTTACATTCTTTCGTACATTCTTTCCTTTTTATTACCTACTGTTTTATTTTATCCACTCTTAGTCCTGTGTCCTGTGTGTTATTTGTCACAGACACGTCAGGTTCCAACGTCACCCAATCACAGCGCACACCTTCTCCAGAATACTGATCACCGCCACCTGCACCTCATCACTCTCCTCAACAGCACTATAAAGCACTCAAGGACTCCACTTCGCATACCTACCTGTCTCCATCGTGTCGATTCCCATTGTGTGCCTCGTCTACTTCGTGAGTGTGTTCCCGTCAGCTTCCAAGTGCTCCAACGATCTCCAGTCTCCAGCGTCTAACTCCCTGCAAAGAAAAGGGCAGTAACTATTCCACGTATTATCAGTTCTAGTAAAACTACTACCAGTTCTCTCACCTGTTTCATTCTCCTTGCTCTCCTGTGGTCAAAAATAAAGACTGTGTTAAGATATACCTGTGTCTGTCCTCCGTCTACTGTAACAGAAGACCGGACCAACACCGCTGACCCAGGATGAGCCAACCCGAACCCTTTCAGGATTTGGTGGATGCGCTCCGGCGCACGCTGACCATCCGTCCATCGCCACCATCTCCAGTTTCTCCATCATCACCTGCACCAGCACCAGCTAGCCCCACAGAGCACGTCAACACACCTCCTTCACTGCCGCCGTACGCCAGTCCCATGGCCAAACCGGTGCCCTACTCAGGATCGGCGGAGGATTGCAGCGGGTTCCTGCTGCAATGCACACTGGTCCTGGAGATGCAGCCGCACCTGTACCCGAGTGACACAGCCAAAATAGCGTTCATTATCTCTCAGCTCAGCGGCAAAGCATTGAAGTGGGCCGATTCCATCTGGTCCCAGCAGGGCGCAGTAACCCAATCCTACTCGTCGTTTATTTCCCACTTCCGGGAGGTATTCGGGAAACCCATCACAGACTCTTCAGCTGGTGAGAAACTCTATAATTTGAGACAAGGATCCATGTCCATTTATGATTATGCTTTGCAATTCAGAACGCTTGCAGCCCTCAGCGGATGGAACGAACAAGCCCTGATAAAGAACTACCGGCAAGGATTGGAACCTCGGGTGCGGCTGCAACTCGCTGCATGCGAGGACAACATCGGCCTAGAAAAGTTCATCCAGCTCTCCATCCACCGCGCCACTCGCATGCAGGCATGCCTCCAAGAGCACCAGGACCAGTTCTTCTCCACCATGCCACTCTGCCGATCCGAACCCGTCAGCACTCCAGAACCAGCTCAAGAACCCATGGATGTAGAAAACTCTCGTCTATCCTATGAAGAACGCCGCCGCCGCCTCACCCTTCGTCTCTGTCTCTACTGTGGTGAACCGGGGCATGTGATTGCAGCATGCCCCACACGACCGCCGCGACCCCTGGTGAGTGCCATTATTCCTGCTACTCGTAAAATGAAACCACTCACTACTGCCGTCAATCTTATTGCCGCCAATGTTTCCCTTATAGTGGTCGCGCTCATCGACTCGGGTTCCGCTGGCAACTTCATCTCTGGTGCCCTCTGTCGTCAACTCCGTATCAAGACCTCTCCGACTCCGACCATCTACAAGATCTGCTCCATAACCATCCGACCCCTGAGCCGTAAGCGCATCCGCTTCGTGGCAGGTCCTGTTCACATTCAAGTTGGACTTCTACATCAAGAAGAGGCGCATCTGCTGGTTCTGGAGGACTCCACCGCTGACGTGGTTCTGGGGCGCCCCTGGTTGGAGCAGCACAATCCGACCATCTCCTGGAAGACGGGCGAAGTCCTGAAGTGGGGCAACACTTGCTTCAAGCACTGTTTGACGGATCTGCCAGTTCCACCAATCTCCTCACCTGATCTCTCTCTCTCTGCGCCACGTCCATCGAAAGTCCTGTTGAACAACGTTCTGTTGAAATCCCCGAGTGTTACGCCCCCTTCAGCGACGTATTTTGCCCTCAGCGGGCTTCCAAGCTGCCTCCACACCGGCCATGGGATTGTGCCATCGACCTGCTTCCGGGTGAACCAGTGCCCAAGGGAAAGATCTACCCTCTTTCCATCCCGGAGGAGAAGGCCATGGAGGATTACATCAAGGAAGCCCTCGCCCAAGGTTACATCAGGCCGTCTACTTCCCCTGCTGCTTCCAGTTTCTTCTTTGTGGCTAAAAAGGACGGAGGCTTGCGGCCCTGTATTGACTACCGTGCACTCAACAAAATAACAGTGAAGTTCCGTTACCCCCTTCCTCTCGTCCCAGCTGCCCTAGAACATCTCCGTGGTGACACTGTGTTCACGAAGTTGGACCTCCGCAGCGCGTACAACCTCATCCGGATACGTGAGGGGGACGAGTGGAAGACCGCCTTCATCACCCCTACTGGTCACTACGAGTACTTGGTCATGCCGTATGGACTAGTTAACGCCCCCTCCGTATTCCAGGACTTCATTCATGAGGTGCTCCGGGAGTTTCTCCACCGCTTTGTCCTGGTCTACATAGACGACATTCTCATCTACTCCCGGAGCCAGGCCGAACATCGCCAACACGTTGCGGAGGTTCTCACCCGCCTTCACCAATACCATCTGTTCCTCAAGGCCGAAAAATGCACTTTCCATCAACCTACCGTTTAATTCCTGGGATATAACATCGACCACAGTGGCATCCGGATGGACGAGAGGAAGGTGGAATCCATAACCAACTGGCCAGAACCCACCACCATAAAAGAACTCCAGCGCTTCCTCTGTTTCTCAAATTTCTACAGACGTTTCATCAAAGGTTACAGCTCTATCGCCCATCCACTCACCAATTTACTCCGCAACCAGCCCAAGTCTCTGTCCTGGACCCCGGCAGTCACCAACGCCTTCAACCAGCTCAAAGAAGCCTTTACCACCGTTCCCTTACTCGTACATCCTGACCCAGAGAAACAATTCATTGTTGAAGTGGATGCGTCTACCACTGGAGTGGGAGCGGTGTTATCGCAGCAGCAGGGGACCCCAAGTAGACTCCATCCATGCGCCTTCTTCTCCCGCAAGCTCAGCCTGGCGGAAGTCAACTATTCCATCGGAGACAGGGAACTTCTAGCGGTCAAGCTTGCCTTGGAAGAGTGGAGGTATTGGCTGGAGGGAGCCAAACATGCTTTCCTAGTATTAACGGATCACAAAAACTTGGAGTACCTTCGCTCTGCGAAAAGATTGAACCCTAGACAAGCTCGCTGGGCCATGTTTTTCTCCCGCTTTAACTACACAATCTCCTTCCGCCCTGGTACGAAGAATGTAAAAGCGGATGCTCTCTCCCGTCTACATGCCCCTGAGGAAAAGACTGAGGAACCAGAACCCATCATTCCTAGCTCCCTCATCGTGAGTCCCATAACATGGTCAGAAGAGACCATTCCCTCCTCCAATGCCTCCACTAACCCTCCGCCGGGCTGTCCACCAGGCTTGCTCTATCTTCCACAGACACGACGCACTCCCACCATTCACTCAGCCCACACGTCACTTGGCACTGGTCACCCGGGGGCCAATGAGACCCTCTCGTTGCTGAAAGAACGCTTCTGGTGGCCAGGGATGGCAGTCAACGTCAGAAGGTACGTGCAGGGCTGCAGGGAGTGTGCCATCTCCAAGTCTCCTCGTCATCTGCCAGCTGGGAAACTCCTTCCGCTGCCCGTTCCAGATCGCCCCTGGTCACACCTAGGAGTGGACTTCATATCTGATCTCCCTGTCTCAGACGGATACACCACCATCCTAGTTGTTGTGGACGGGTTCTCAAAGTCATGTCGTTTAATTCCACTTCCTGGATTACCTACTGCAATGGAGACCGCCGAAATACTCTTCAACCAAGTCTTCAGATACTTCGGAATTCCAGAGGATATTGTTTAATTTTAATTGAACAGAGTTTAATTCAAATTTGAATCAAGTGCATCTGAATTATTTTATTTTACTTTACCCTTTTGTTTATTTCTGTTCTAGTTTAGCTAGTTCATTTGGACTGTCATTTTTGACCCCCATTCTTTTGTCCTACACACTTGATAATTTAAATTTAATTTAAACAAGATTTAAATTGAAATTTATAATTAAGCTGTTTGCATGAACATCTGTGTACTTGCAGATAAGGCACTTTAGTGCCCGGTGGTGAGCTGACGGTTGCTCCAGTGAGTTCCAGTGAGTGGAGCCGCCTGGCCTGGCGAGTCTTGCACTGGCTGTGTGTGAATCGGAGACATTCTGACCTCGTATCACGGTCAACATGCAAGAACGTCAGCGAGTTGTGTGTCAGGTACAGGGAGGCAACGAGTTTGACAAATGCAATTTTGTTTAATTTCGCTGCTCAGGCTTCTGCATGACAGAACCGCCCATTTGGAGTAACTGCCCCTAAAGGGGACAGACTCTGAATTCAAGGAAAAACTCAATTTTGACCGGGCAATCCGGCCGTTGGTGCAAATACCTTGCCGAAGTGTGCAATTGTGCTGATGTTCCCTGTTTGAGAGGTTGCACCGTGGTACAAAAGGGACAGGTTGCCACGGACACCGCAGTCGAGTGTTTGAATGGTTGGAAAAGGAAAGGTTGCCTGCCATTGAGTTCTTATATGAACACCCACGATTCACCCAGGCCTGAATTAATGACATACAGTCCCTTCAAATAACAGAATATTACATATTCTTTAATCCTTTTGTTACTGGCCAACCCTTATACTCTTAAGCCATACCATCCCTCTAGGTTTTATGACGCAGCAGTGCCCCCGCCTGGCCCCGTCATAAACCCCGCTGTGATAGGAAGTTTAAGTTTCACTTCTCCCCTCTAGCCCTTCTTGTTTTATTTAATTGCTATTCTACTTCTATTCCTTCCTATTTGTTTACTGCTGTATTTCTCATTTAATTGCATCCATCCTATTCTGTTCTGTTTGTTTTTCTGCTGTTTTTCTTTTTCTTTTTTTTTTTTTTTAGTTCACGAAAGGCAGAGCCTGTGAGAGCCATCACGGAAAACTGAATAATAGATAGACGACAGAGCAGCGAGAGTCATCAAAGGACTCTTAGAGCTACCGCCTGTCAAAATCTTTATTTAAATCCGGCACTCACCCACCAAATTGACCCACGTGGTCCTCTTGGCTATCGACAATTAAGTGTCTAGCCTACATTCCACTAACTGTCTGCACCAGTTAACGGGAATCAAACCAAAGAATTATATAATCATGCATGGTTATAAGTCGTTAGTTCTGCGCGTGCTTGCATTGGTTCTGTTTGTGCTGTCTTTCTCTTGCCAACAGCAAGCCAACGTGTCCAGATCATCCAGCCCCAGCACCCACCGGGACCGACTTGAGACCTGGTTGGGCGCCCTGACCAGCACGTTCCTGCCCAACGACGCTGTGGTTCCCCAGCACCTGAGCAACGAGCAGCTGGACAACAACCGGAATCGACTGATGGCCCACAATCCGACGCAGAGCTACAGCTACAAAGACTGGGCGAAAATCATCCGAGTCCTCGCCCACAACCTCAAACTCCAGGCAGAGGACGTCCGGAGGAATCGGGCCCAGACTCAACGTCACCACGATCAACGACTCATCGAGACCCAGGACCAGCGTTGGACAGCGGATGAATTCAAACCTGAGCTACAGGAGGAGCTGCAAAGACTTCAAAAAGCCCTTGCAGAGCTCCACCTGGAGAGAGAGTACTGTTGGAAAAGAAGTCCAGAAAAGAACTAACTGGAAAACTCCAACACGGCGAAGCTCTCCTAACCAAAGCAGAGACTGAGCTGAAAGAAAGACATGCTGAAGCCAGGGCCTGTGAAAACCATCTTAAACCGTCCCGAAAGAAATCATTGCTCTGAAACCGCAAAAAGACTATTTAAAAGATGACACTGGTTACAGAGAACTGAAAAGTGGCATGGGAGGGGAAACACACATCACAGAGTTTCCCCTAACCAGTCAGGAATCCCTAGTGAAAAAGGGGGTTAAAAGTCCACTGCCCAAAACGTCCAGCAGCCAACAACCTTTGCCAGCAGCTGTCAAATCCAACTGCCAGCAACTGCGACAGGCTTTTACTCAAAGCTTTCTGACCCTGCATCAGATCAAAGGCTCCCTGCCGCTATGAACCTTAAACAGGGCAGACTGAAAAACCCATACACTTGCTACAGCCGAATCCAAAGGGTCTACTACGGAGCACGTAACCATCCAGCAATGGAGGAAGATTTCATCCTCAAAACTCTGTTTCTCCGACAGCTGCACCCTGCGGTGAGTGATCATCTGGCAGCCTTGGCCCGCTCATGCAGCATGTCTACTCAGCAACTGCGAGACGTGGTCAACGAAGCTCAAGCCAAGCAGAGAACTGCGTCTAAAAAGACCTTAGAAAATCCAACCGGTTATCCAGTCTCTGGTCACTGCCCAGAAACCTGCCCTAACCTGTTTGAAAGACTGACAAATGGAGCTAAGAGACAAAATCAGACTCTCAAGTCACAAAGATGTGAGCTGAATGTGCAGCCGCACAGTCAAAATGAGGTCCACCTTGAACACATAGCTCCCCTGCACCACACCATTGGTCGAGTGAACCTGGTACCTCCTGTGTGCGTAGCACAAATGGACACGCTTTCCTGTTTCATCCACAAAGACCTGCTAGACTGCTTTGAGCCCTTATTGAACGCCAGACCACTGAAAATCTGGGCTCAAGTGTGTGAACTTCTGCCTTTCCAGTCACCCAGACCACCTAAACCAGACGGTCAGCTCACAGAGGTCACAGGAAACCACACAGCTAGCCTTGGGAACCCCATCTCAGGGCAAAGTTCAAAGTCGCTACCCTGCACACTTCAACTAACCATAGACTTTAACTCCTTCTGCTCCAAGGTCATCACAGACTCACAGCTGAATTGTGTGACTACACAAGACATTATTCACACACTGTGGGCAGACAGCTCAGCCTTCAGCCACATGCTGTTAAGTGCTCTCATTGAAGGAACACCGGACCTCCCATTTGTCAACATGCAAACACGCTTCCAATTGGACTTTCGTTTGTCAACCACGACGACTGTCAAGGACATCCACGTTTTGAACTTGAAATGGAACAACCGGCGTTTAACCCATCACTTCCTGGTCCTTCCAGACCTCCTGATGCACACTAAAGTTCTTATGGACACTGCTAATGAGTTGGTGTGGGCCCCAATGACTGTACAGCTCCATGTTGTTCCTGTCAACACTGCCAACTTCCTGTCAGCCCAGACTATCCAAGAGGTCTGCATCCTGACCCACATACAGGAAACTGTAGTACCACCGTACACCAAAGGGGGTGCTGTTTGGCTCCACATACAGGAAACTGTAGTACCACCTTACACCAAAGGGGGTGCTGTTTGGCTCAACAGGCATTGTTTTCAAACCCTAAACCGCACGCCAGGCTCCTCCCAACTTTCACCTGAAGGTGTCGAACTTGGACTCACTCTAAAAGCCCCTGCATTAAAGTGTCACCCTATGTAGTTTACAGTTGGCCCAACAAATGCATGGTCACAGACATCAGCAGTCCCAAAGCCTATCAGCTGGGATGGATATTGAACCACAACTGCCATGACTTTGAACTCAGGTTAACAATCATCGGCTCAATACCAGATGCAAGGGTCCCAGAAGGAAGCTTAGACAACACAAGTTTCACAGCATCCTTCAAGAGCATCTCCATCACTTCCATCAAACTGGTACCCACAGAACAGGTGCGCAGAACGGATCTGATGGAGGACCAACACTTTGCTGTACCCACAGTCGCTAACCAGCCTGCCTGCAAAACTCAGGAAAGTGCTGCACGTCTGATAGCCAATCTGACAGCTGACACCACAACGGAGGAGCCACTCCCAAGGTTTGAGTCTAAAGGCCAACAGATTCAGAAAGATGCAAATGCCCTAAAGAATGATGCAGACTGTCAAAAACTCTGACAGGTCTTGAACAAATTCAAAGTGACATTTGCCAAAGACTTTTTAGACTGTGGTCTCACTAAAGTTCACACGGTGCATAGTGCAACACACCCAAATGCTCCTCCCACCTTCGTCAGGCAATACAAAAGGCCCCATCTGGCCCATTGTCGAACCAGACGGCAAGTGGCGACCCACCATCGACTTCAGGAAGTTGAACCAGCAAAGGCTACTGTCACGACATGCCAGATATCACAAGTCTGCAAAGGGAAGAGATTCAGCTGCCTGCCAAAACTGCTATAACAGCACACCAGCTTAGACACTTGAGATAATGGTACCCCAACAACAGCAACCAACCTGTCAAAGGTACCTCAAAGAGAATGCGTGCCAAGGAATGCCCACGGCCTACGTCGATGGACAATTCTACATCCATGAGGGCATCCTACAGGCAAGTGCAGGGGTACGATGGTAAAACAACCAACCCTGCCAACCACAGAACAGCAGGTGGGGTCCCCAGTCATGTCAGTATGGTGAAGCAGCAGCTACCCTCAAAACCCTTCACGTCTCCTCAGCCCATAACATCAGAGAACTCATGTGCACAGACTCACACTATGCCAGACCTTGTGTCACATGCCATCTTCTGGGCTGGAAACAAACTGGTTTCAAGACTGAATGCAACAAGCAGGTGAAACATCAACACCTGTTCCAGACACGTAATCCCCTCACCCGAACACATTTACTGGGAAAAGGTGAAAAAACGCTTAAAGCAACCAGGGCGTGACAAAGGTGTGAACGACCAAACTAATGCCCTTGCCAAGACTGGCATGCTGCATAATCTATGGTCACACCCACCCCATTCACCCACCCTTATGCTGCGTTCACACCGAACACGTCTGGGGAGTCAAATTCGCGCCAGACACGTCTAGTTGGACGCTTGAACATTTTGAAGTCAGACGCTTCAGACGCGCGTAAAATTTGCTCAATTCGCGCGTCTAAACAAAGTGTGTTCAGACGCGAATTCGCGTCATGGGAGAGGCTTTCATCTCTTTCTGCACAGATCCTCTGAATAAACACATAATCTCGTCAGTTGGAAACCTGTAGCGGCAATTTAACTCGGTTATGCCGGCCGACTTTTGCTAGCTAGAAGGTGGGCTAGTATCAACGGCTAAAATCATGCAAAAAGTTTTACAACTAACCAGATTGTCCGATTTCTTTGCGTATTCTCTTCCAGGCAAGGTCCTTTTTATTCCTGTCTCGATAAAAATATAATGACACATCATAGAGGTCAGGGTGGCCACACAGAGACATCTTTGTTCTGGTCTTCACCACTGATCACATCATAAACACGTTACTACCAAAGCAGCGTCCCTAATTGGTTAACGCGCCGCGAATTTACTCTATTTAAAAGTTCAGATTTTTCAACTTGGGCATTTGGGCGTCAGACGCACAATTCGCGCATGAGCCGCGTGAACGCTCAATTCGCGCCACTCCATTCGCGCGTCAACTGCCGATTCGCGCTGCGCTAGACGCTTGATTCGCACCACAGGACACCTAGACACGCGTTTACTTTGACTTAACATGTAAATCAGACGCCTCAGACGCCCCAGACGCGTTCGGTGTGAACGCAGCATAAGTGGATCAGTGCATGGGATCAACCACATGCTGCGTGTGGGACTGAACATGCTAAAATATGTCCCTGATGACCTCGCCAAAGCTTGTAATGCAACAGGACCAAAAGGGGAGTGAACTGATATACGCCCACGACACACCATGTGCCAAACACCATGGTACCAGAACCACGGATGAGACATTAAAACAAGTGGCGTACTGGCCCAGCATGCAGCAAAATGTGGCAGAGTATGTCAGGTTTGCTGTCAAGTCCAAACTGCAAACCCAACTCTCAGAGCTCCACTGTAACACAGAGGAGTCATGTCTCCATGGTCAGTCAACCAGAAAGACTGGACTGTAGAACTTCCTCTGATGCTCATGGCCATCATTGACACCATGCAGGAGTGAACTCGGGTGTCCCCCGCTGAACTAATGACGGCACGGCAGGTGACGCTGCCGTTGCACCTCTACCAACCGGGGCTGCGTTCCAGTTCGGTTTTTAAATGCCCTTCCCTCGCTAACTTCACTCAGTCTCGTTGACCCGGATGTACGTCATTGCTTACGTTGCACGAGTGCCCACTTCTGGCGGAACCTTTGTATGGGCTGAACTGGAACGTCCTAAGCCCTTGATCACTTGGAAACCGCAATGGAGCTGATTTATTATTTATTAAAATTGTTTAATACAGCATTCTATATGTATATATGTGTGTTTTAAATGTTTAAAAAATAATAAGAATATCATAGAGTTGTTTGTGGTGGGGTAAATTAAACGCAATATGCGGTGACGTCACAATCGTGTTGCATTGTGGGTTATGGAGCTGCCTGAAGTGTACATATGAAGTAGACTGGCTCCCTCGGTCAAAATCGAGGGAGCGAGGGTCTGTCCATATAAACTTCCCTCGTCCACTTCACGAAGTGGAACGCACTTCAAAATGGCGGCAGGGATTCCCCCGAGGGGAAGTGTTTAGGGAAGTTCGCGAGTGCGTGTCTAAAACCGAACTGGAACGCAGCCCAGGAGACTCGAGTCTCATCACAGCCTACTCCACTCACCAGCACCTCGACGAGCTCCGCCCACAGCTGAGAGAACAACTCGCAACACAGAGCCACACCCTGCAAACCATCGTCAAATCGTGGAAAGTTATTGTAGTGGTTCGCTGTACTCACGGCTTCCTGCTGAAGAGAACGCCTGACTCAATGAAGCAACTGCTTACAGTCTCCCAAAATGACTGCGTTGCTCAAAATCAACCAGTTATATCTCTGATAACAGACCTGCTGCAAGAAGTTAGCTTCTCTATGGAGAACGTGGCTATGAATAGGATTCCTCAGTATCCTGTACAAACTGTGCTGGACTTTGCTACTGGTAGACCCACCAAGACTGTTCCAGCCCACCTCGCTGACTCTCTTGGTGCTGCCATCCTACTGTGCGCCAACCCCGAGCAGAATGAGGTGGCTGTCCTTCTCAATTCACCCAACGGTGAACCAGATAACATCCACAGACCCAAAGACAAGGTCAATGTCAGGTGGCGGCAAAGTAACGTCCATCCCAAGATACATATCTCAGATGTGGTAGTCTACCACTACAGCAACCCACAGCTGTACCCAGCTCCCCATTTGAGCAGGTGTATTTTGACCAAAGACACTCACCGCCTCAGCTCTAACAAGCCTTTCCTCAGAAGCCACACTGAAGGAATTTACCGGTTGCAGCCCACGACCAGCGACACACGCTCCCCTGCCGAGGCCAAGCCTCGCACCCCAGTCATCGGAACACAAGCCGAGATTGTGGACGATCGATGACTCGTCCATACCCCCACTCACACTGCCACCCTATCAGCACCTCACATCATCAAAATAGCCTGTGCTCTTTACACATTACATAAGGACACTGCACTTCTCACATGGTCACAAATTGAAATTTAAACTGTTAGATGATTCATTGTAACTAAGTTAGTACTTAGTTTAGCTTATACCATAATTAAACACAGGAATACGTTGTATGTGGAATTTGAAACTCCATCATCTAGAGCAGTATCTGAAACTCCCTGTATCTTTGTAGTCTTAACCTCTAAATGATCCTGAGATTTTTTATGAGTGTTGCCCAAGTAGCAGTTTATAGCATTAGGAAAAACAGTCTCTGAATATTCTGGATTTTTGGGGGGGATGCCTGTTGCATTGTTCTGGGACAGGTGTGAATGGTCTTGAATATGAACCTGTAAGTGCTCTGGGGGATGCATGTGCCCCTTTTAGTATGATAAGTAGAGAGCATAATAGGCCAGCCAGACAGTATTGTTTGAATGTAGTAGAGGAATTTTGATTAGAATTTGCATTGAAATTATAATACTTTGATAGATAATACTTAGATCCTCTACCCTCGACATATGGTCTACCACCCTGTCTATTCTTTTAGTTTATCTACTACAATATAAGACCCATATGTATTATTCACTTATTTATTTTTAACTTTTTTCCATTTCAGAAAGCCAAGATGTCATCGGACCACCATCCACTGGATGTACACAAAGACATTATTGCACATTTCCCAGTAAAGATGAAGAGAGGATGCTGCAGACACTGCAACAATGGATACACAAATACACTCTGTAGCAAGTGCAGTGTTCACCTGTGCTTCTCAGATGAAAATAACTGTCTAGGGACTATCACTGCAAAAAACAGATTTCATTCAAACCACATTGAAAGTGATAGAAGAAAAAGTTTTATACTTTTTTTTTTCAATATTTTTTATTAATAAATGCTTATTCATAAAAAATATGATTGTTATGTGATTATTACTCATGATATATACTGTTATGGCTAAGTAAGCAATCAACCCTGCAAATGAATGCTTAAATGCTCTGTATATCTGTTCAGACAAAGTGAGTACAAATACAGATATTCTGCTCCTAGCTAGGCCCAACATTGCAATATTACAACATTTCCCTAAAAACTTACTAAAATGTAAAAAAAATTGAAAAATCTTTAATTTCTACATCAGAGGCCTCCTAAAACAATATCTGAGAGAGGTAAAAAAAAAAAAAAAAAATTGCTAATTTGTTTCTATATTTGGGTTTTACAGGGTTAAGGAAATCAAGAAGGAACACTTTTCCCTGGTCACTGAAAACTGTAAGATATATTTATTTTCATTTAATTTTATTTTATAAAACTATAATAATTGGCTTCAGTAAATTTAGTAACTATGTTATATACAATTGTATATTTTATTTATTACCATCTTCCTTAAAAGAACGGAATGTTTTTCACTTTTTGAACCGTGTGTGTGTGTGTGTGTGTGTGTGTGTGTGTGTGTGTGTGTGTGTGTGTGTGTGTGTGTGTGTGTGTGTCAGGTAGTAAGGCATGAGGACACATGATTTCCAACAAAAATTAGTTTTATTGTTACCAACTAATAAAACAATATCATTAATAAAGAATACAAACTGAATCAACTTAATCCAACAAATAATCTAACAAATAATAATTAGACCTAAATAACTGCGGTCAACAAAATAAACTTTAACCTTCAACTCAGTATAAGGAAAAACTCACCCCAGACTGACAACTGACAACAGATGTGTATTTAAGATAAACGGATGGGTCCACTTAAACAAGATATTTTACATTTACAATTCAGCTAATTAAAGCAAAATTAATAACAAAACAACCAATTTTGACAATATAGATAAAAACAAGTTGTTCCCATCACCCCCTATGATGTTGTTTCTAGTTAGTATCGGTAGGCAGAACTGACTTTATAAAAACTAAGTTGATTATATGAAAAAATATGATTATAATATGAATATGATCAGCGATTATTAAAAGAGAATATGTTTTGTCCTAACATCTGGATTTATATATGTATTTAAAGTTGTTTAAGGGTATAGAAGATTTTACTGGTTCTTCAGATAATGCTACTTTGGCAGCATTGTCTGCTTTTGCTCATTACCAGAGATTCCTGAGTGGCCAGATACCCAGCAGAAAATTATAATAAAATGCTGTGATTCGAGAGATGACCATTTAATTAAATCTTAACAATAGTTGGGTGATTAGTTGTTATAGATTCCAATGCTTCAATGCATGATTTTGAATCAAGGTATCCCTGTTAAAAAAACAAAAAACTAAAAAAAAAAAACAGCATATGCTGGTTAGGTATGTTTTGAAGCATTAAAACTAGTTTGAGCTGGTTTATGCTGGTCCTTAGCTGGTTTAAGCTAGTCAAGTGCTGGTCCTAAGCTGGAGCTAGTTGCTTAGGACCAGCTTAAAGAATTAGTTCAGTTCACTATATGGAAAACATTCCTGGAATGTTTTCATCAAAAACCTTAATTTCTTTTCGACTGAAAGACATGGACATCTTAGATGACATGGTGGTGAGTAAATTATCAGGAAATTTCAGTGAACTAATCCTTTAAGACCAGCACTATAGTAATGCGCAAGAAAGTGCTCCCTATATATAGTTTACAGCAGATTTTTTTTATCCTTAATAAAATTTTAACTATAATTGAATTAATTAAAGACAGAGACACAATTTGTACAGTAAACCACTGTTTAAAAAAAAAAAAAGAAAAAGAGCAATTTTATGTTTAGTTTTCTCCCTCTTGCTGTACTGAATCAGTAACGAACCATGACTTCAATACAGAGGTACATACCGAACCGTCATGTTTGTGTACCATTACACCCCATTACAACATTTCATATTTCTATATTTAAAATTGTATATTTAGAAAATTAATCTTATTATTTAGGCAATTGTAATTGCAGTGTAAATGGATTTTGATAAATGGTAAGATGGATTTTGTTGATAGAAGAGAAGATACTAATTAAATGACATCACTGTGTCCTTCTCATACATTGTTTAAGTCCAGCGCTTCCAGGTTCTACATTAGAACGCTGACTCATTATTGGCCGGCTTCTGCATCAGTATAACATGCATGCGTCGTGCTGCTCATTTGAACAGTGTCTGCCAATACTGAGCCGGCATTCTGACATAAAACCTGGAAGCACTGAACGTAAACAGCATAGGAGAATCACACAGAGGAGAAGAGAACGGTAAATAAAGTAATTATTTTTGTTTTGTTTTAGCGCACAAAAAGTATTCTTGTTGCTTTATAAAATTAAGGTTGAACCACTGTAGTCACATGAACTGTTTGAAATATGTTTTAGTACCTTTCTGGACATCTGAAAGGGTTAATCTTGCTAGCAATGGAGGCCTCACTGAGCCATCGGATTTTATCAAAAATATCTTAATTTGTGTTCCGAAGATGAACAAAGGTCTTATGGTTGTGGAACAACATGAGGTTGAGTAATAAATGACATAATTTTAATTTTTTGGTGAACTAACCCTTTAACTAAAATGAGGCGATCTAAATATTTTGGAGTGCTCACTATATGTTTAATATATGTCGTGTAATATATGTTTCATTCATAGTGGAAGCCGGAGGGCGCTTTCTCGCAGAATGTCCAAAACAGTTTTATAGAAGTAATTCAGCTATTCGCAGCTGAATGCAGAAATGTATTGACTGATGAAATGCGAAGACAATAAACACATGATTGCGACAAGAAATGGTTTATGTGTGTTTTTCAAGCCATCTCAAGGTATTTATTGACAATAAAGTATATGAATAATGCCGTGCTAATTGACAACCTTTTTAATGTTTTTGAAAGAAGTCTTGTATGCTTGCCAAGGCTACATTTATTTAATAAAAAATACAGTAAAAACAGTAATATTGCGAAATATTATTACAAATTGAAATAGCTTTTTTCTATCTGAATATATTTTAAAAAGTAATTTATTCCTGTGATGCAAAGCATCATTACAGTCATCAGTGTCACATGATCCTTCAGAAATCATTCTAAAATGCTGATTTGTTGCTCAAAAAACATTTCTGATTATTATCTTATTATCCGTCTATTAGCACTGCATAACAGATATACATCATTCTTATGAAAATACCTGAGATGGCTTGAAGAACACAGATAAACAGAAATATTAGCGCAATTGTGTGTTTGTCTCCATTTTTCATTAGTCAAAACATCTCTATCTGCATGTTATTCAGCTGTAGTGATATCTGATCTCCATATAAGGGATTTCCTTGAACATCATATGTTTAATACCTCTACCAGTGTCACCTGCGCTTCATATCACCTCATTTTGGGTTAAAATAGAAAAATAATACTAAAGTACTTTGTACCATAGTAACTTAAGTAGTTTTTCAGCAACCTACTTATTTACTCTTACTTGAGTGATATCATTGTTCAGTACTTCTACTTCTATAATTTTTTAGTACTCTTTCCACCAAATATAGCTGGTTGCTTTGGTTCTTCACTTAAGTATAATGATCATGACTTTGTCTTTTTAGTATAGTTTTTTTTTTATAAACCTCTGTCAGGATTTCATGTGAGTCTGTCAGTGAGTACGTCTTCTGTCTGCATTTTTGTGTTTTGCCAATGTTTTCTTGTATGTTAAACTTTATATAAACTGTATAAACTGTTTATAAACTCTGAATAAAATTTTATATTGTGTACTATCTCATGTATATAAGACTTCATTATTGATACCAAAGCTTCCAAAGCTCATAAATTAACACAATAATGGTGATTATGTAAAGAATCAAGAAGATCACATCTACGATTCTTGCCACTGTGGTCCAGGACAGTTTCTGTCGTTGTTTTTGTTGAGTTGCAGCCTGAACATCTGCGAGGATCTGATTCTGGAGGTTAATGGTATTAGATTGCTCTTCATTCTGATCTCTAACTGAGTCTGGAGGGTACTCCGGGTCTTTTACACCATCTGTAATAGGAAAAATGCAAAGCACAGCTCTGGATAAATGCTGTTTTGCCTGCATTATCTCATATACAATTGTTTTTGATGGGGAATCTTTGCTGATTCTCCATAAAAGAAAAATAAATTAATTTCACATGTGGTTTTGGGGTGGCTTGTTTCATACGCAATTACATGGTTTTACATTTGCTAACTTCAGGCTTCAAATGCTATTTTCATCCATCCATCCATCCATTATCCAAACTGTTGTACTATTTTAGGGGCACAAGTTGCTGGAACATGTTCATTTTTTTTTTTTTTTAATATATACTCCCCATGGAGTCTAATTTACTCAAAGATAAATTTTAATTGCTTTCCTTTGCATATGTACCAAAGCGATGAGGCAAACAAATCTTAAACTTAATTTCACAAATAAACCTTAATTTGTGAAGTAGAAGTATAAAATACATAAAAATGTTCCTCATAATCAGATGCTGTGAACTCTTACCATCTTGGCCAGTAACAGCAGCTGTTGTTTCGACTGATCCCTTCTCAGCTCCTTTAGCCATTATAAAATTCACAAAGATGGTCTCCACCATGCTGATGGTAATTAGACAGAAAACGGCACAGCAGTAAATACCTGTGAAAAACAGCACCTAACAACTATGACCATTGTAGAGATTCGTACTGATTCTTGATGTTTGTGATGACGTAGATAAGGGGTGTCAAACTCATTTTAGGTTGAGTGAAAAAAATGTAACAATGTGCGGTTAAAATTTTGTTTTTTGCTTATTTGTTCTATAACAGACAAACTGGTCTTAAAGTGGTAGTTCACCCAAAAAATGAAAATAATGTAATTTATTACTCACCCTCATGATGTTCCACACCCTTAAGACCTTCGTTAATCTTCAGAACACAAATTAAGATATTTGTGTTCCGATTCATAACGCTCCGAAGCTTCATGAATCATTGTTTTGAAATCGGCCATCACTGAATAAGTCGTTATTTTGTGTTTTTGACATGCCAAAAATATTCTCGTCACTTTATAATATTAATGTTGAACCACTGTACTCACATGAACTGATTTAATTATGTTTTTAGTACATTAATGGATCTTGAGAGAGGAAACTTAATTGTTTAATGCATATTGTTTAATTGTTGTGACTTCATTTGAGATTCAGTTACAGGATTGCATTCTTAAAAAAAAAAAAAAGTAATATTAAATAATCAGGTCAATGTTAGACTCACCAATCAGAGGAATTTGTTTAGACGTAGAGGGCAGGATGTTATTAACAAGCAGCAGCATCACAGAAATAGACAGGAGCAAAGTCACTTTAAAGCTCACTTTGTTTTCTCCACTTGTGTCTATGAAGAAGGAGATCACATCCAGCAGAAGGAAGAAAAATACCGGTACTATAATGTTTATGACATACAGTAGCGGTCTCCTTTTTATGGTGATCTGCCACGAAGAGAGAGAGAGAGAGAGAGAGAGAGAGAACATTAGCATCACAATGGACTTAAACATTGATAACGCCAAGATAATAAGTACATTAAATAGGGGTGGGCATTGTACCAGTTTAAAAAAAAAAAAAAAAAAAAAAAAACAGTATAGGGTCTCTTATTACCAGTAGCAAAAACTGAAATAGAGTTCTCTATTCATAATTGTTACTAGTAAGTATCGAATTAAAGAGCTACATATATTGTGAAATACAACTTGTATGGTGATATATGAATTTGGTCATATTGTCCATCACTAAATATAAAATTAATTTCTTTTAAATTTTAATGGCGACACAGATCTGTGTTTGGTTAGAACTAAAAGTGTAATTTTATGGTAAATTTTACAATAAAGGTCACATTTGTTAACATTAATTAATTATTAATATGAACTTACAATGAGCAATACACTTACTGTATTTATTAAACTTTATGGTAACACTTTAGTATAGGGAACACATATTACTATTAACTACAACTTTTCCTTAATAAACTCCTAATTTACTGCGTACTAATAATTAGTAAGTTAGTTAAGTTTAGGTATTGGGTAGGATTAAGAATGTAGAATATGGTCATGCAGAATAAGGCATTAATGTGTGCTTAATAAGTACTAATAAACAGCCAATATTCTAATAATATTAATAGTTAAAAGACCCTAAAATAAAGTGTTACCATCTTTGTTTGTGTTATTCAGCTGTTCATTGTTTGTTGATGTTAGGGTTAGGGTTAACAGTGTATTAACTATGTTAACAAATACAACTTTTGATTTTAATAATATATTAGTAAATGTTGAAATTAACATTATCTAAGATAAATAAATGCTGTAGAAGTGCAGTTCATTCTTTGTTCATTTAAAGTAACTAATGAAACCTTATTGTAAAGTGCTAACCATTTTATCTTTATTTTACAAGTCAAACTCAACATGTAAATTCCTTGTTAATCTGTTTGTTGGTACTAAAGAAGAATACTTGGTTTCCACACTGAGGAGGCTAACTTTGCACAGAGGTTACAGAGAAGAATTTATTGTGCCAAACGTCATCACAATGAGAGTGAGTACTGTACACAGTGAGAATTGTAAACTTTAAGCATGTAAATGGATTAACAAAAGCAAAATTTCTTTTCTAGCTGTGATTTGTTACTGAATGAATCCACATTTTTTAAATTAACCAGGTGAGTCCAATGACTTAGAGACCCAAGACAGGCTGTGTTTGAATTCGCCCCCTATATACTCTTTCCCTATTAGTCCACTAATATAGTTCACTAAAGGACTGAATGAAAATAAGTGAGGGAATTCAGACACTACGTGCGCTGGAAGGGCTGCCACTTTTGCATCATTTGCGCTTGCTGTTAATTAATGAAACTTAGCAAACTGGCAGCTCCAGCAGTAATGAAAAGATTTATTTTGAACTCTGTCATGGAAATAGCATGTATAAGTCAGTTGTACACTCCTCATTGCAGTGCATTATGGGATTGAATGAGTGCACTCAATGATGTCCACTATGGTTTCAGACACCATTACAAATGGCTGTGCCCTCAAATAGTGCCCTATTTAAGGGTACAGGGGATGAGTTCAGACACAGCCGGACACTTGCTTTGTTCCTGAATGAATCCGCAACCTACATAGAATTTACACGTTGATCTTAACAGTTGAACATTAAATAACAGATACTGTATACTATTATATTATAGTATAATCCCACACTTTGGTGTATAAGTGAAAAAGTGTATTATATGAGCCCCAATGTATTGGAAAATGGCAAATAATTAATTTAGAAGATATTTGATACCCCTGCCTTTTTAAGCATTAACAATTAAATAATTTAATTTAATTTTGGCACATATTAAATTATGAACTCATGAACTATTTTATATATATATAAATATATGTTCAATATTGGTTAACATTCCATACCAAGTGCTCTGTACCTGATATATCAGCTGATCCATTTTAACCCATTCTAAAGATCCATTACCGGCAGAATTAATAGTATCTATACTGTTGAGCTCCCATTCTCCATCGGCCTGGAAAAGCAGCTTTGACTTAATCGTCGTCAAATTAGGAAATTTGGTTAATGATAAAAGTTCAATCTCCTTATCTGTGGGAACAAACATTAATATTTTATTATATTATATTGAATATAATAGTTTAGAAGAATAATCAATGTTATCTTTCATATGTTTGTTTGTCAAAACTGATTGATGGGTTTCAGATGTACTTGAATATGCTGCAGATTGAAGTGTTATATTGCAGTATTGGGTGTCGAGGGGAAACTTGTAGAGATCCATCTTACAGGCCGTTGTCAGAGCAAAAACGTCAGTTGAGAATGTAAAGCCATGATAGAACAACTGCAAATATGGAGACTCATTTGTTCCAAAATCTGCCTCGATGCTAAATGGATAAAATATAATTTAAAATTGATTATTAAACACATGATGATTGGAAATAGCAATTATTCAAATCAAATGTAAATGCAAAAGTAGATTTCAGATTACTGAGGATCATGTTAGATTAGGGGTGTCCAATCCTGCCCCTGGAGGGCCACTATTCTGCAGAGTTTAACTGCAGCCATGATTAAACACACCTGAACCAGCTAATCAAGAGCTGTATCTCATTTTGGATGTTGCACGCTCCGGAGGCCACATATGTCTGTCTCATTTTAAAAAAGCAAGATACACCTCATGCACCCTCCAAATTCCTGTTAAAGAAGCTTTCATTCGAAGGGTGCATTCGGTGTATACTTAATTGCTAAAGATATCCCACAATTCTTTGCGTCGCCACAAACAAACATCATTTATTTGAAAAAATGGCAACAGCTGCACTTTTTTAAATGCAAGTCAATGCATTTTTAAGCTCTTGAGCTATTTCCTCACCCAGATGCTGGACTCCAATTAATCCAATGTCCAGACATCTGTTTGTTTGATGTCAAGCTCCAATGTCAGACATTAAAGTTTGTTTGCACCACACTGCGAAAAGAGTGAAATGCATGGCAGCCCATTAAATCTCTTAAGATTTCAGCAGAGAATTAAACTCCACAAACAGAATTACCAGCTTCACTTATTACTGACCAGATTTACTTTATTTCTCTCAGACATCTACAGACATTCTAATTGAGACTTAACAGATGTTTTGTTATGATGTTTCTGTTTTATTGAAAACAATAGTTTGGTTTGTACAGAACAAAAATATATTAATTTCTAATAAATTTCCTTATGTGACCCTGGACCACAAAACCAGTCATAATTCGCATGGTTATATTTGTAGCAACAGCCAACAATACATTGTATGGGTCAAAATTGTTGATTTTTCTTGAATGCCAAAAATCTAATTTATTTTGTGAGTGTATATGCATTGCTAAGGACTTCATTTAGAGATAGACAATTTTCTCAATATTTTGATTTTTTTGCACCCTCACCCTTTGTACCTTTCAAATACAGTGAGTACGGAATGTATTCAGACCCCCTTACATTTCTTTCTGTTTTTTTATATTGCCATTTGCTAAAATCATTTAAGTTCATTTTTTTCCCCCTCATTAATGTACACACAGCACCCCATATTGACAGAAAAACACAGAATTGTTGACATTTTTGCAGATTTATTAAAAAAGAAAAACTGAAATATCACATGGTCCTAAGTATTTAGACCCTTTGCTGTGACACTCATATATTTAACTCAGGTGCTGCCCATTTCTTCTGATCATCCTTGAGATGATTCTACACCTTCATTTGAGTCCAGCTGTGTTTGATTATACTGATTGGACTTGATTAGGAAAGCCACACACCTGTCTATATAAGACCTTACAGCTCACAGTGCATGTCAGAGCAAATGAGAATCATGAGGTTACAAAAAAAAATTCTGCTGCACTTAAGGTTTCTAAGAGCACAGTGGCCTGCATAATCCTTAAATGGAAGACGTTTGGGACGACTAGAACCCTTCCTGGCCATCCGGCCAAACTGAGCTATCGGGTGAGAAGAGCCTTGGTGAGAGAGGTAAAGAAGAAGCCAAAGATCACTGTGGCTGAGCTCCAGAGCTGCAGTCAGGAGATGGGAGAAAGTTGTAGAAAGTCAACCATCACTGCAGCCCTCCACCAGTCGGGCTTTATGGCAGAGTGGCCCAACGGAAGCCTCTCCTCAGTGCAAGACACATGAAAGCCCGCATGGAGTTTGCCAAGATGGTGAGAAGTAAGATTCTCTGGTCTGATGAGATCAAGATAGAACTTTTTGGCCTTAATTCTAAGCGGTATGTGTGGAGAAAACCAGGCACTGCTCATCACCTGTCCAATACAGTCCCAACAGTGAAGCATGGTGGTGGCAGCATCATGCTGTGGGGGTGTTTTTCAGCTGCAGGGACAGGACGACTGGTTGCAATTGAGGGAAAGATGAATGCGGCCAAGTACAGGGATATCCTGGACGAAAACCTTCTCCAGAGTGCTCAGGACCTCAGACTGGGCCGAAGGTTTACCTTCCAACAAGACAATGACCCTAAGCACACAGCTAAAATAACAAAGGAGTGGCTTCACAACAACTCCGTGACTGTTCTTGAATGGCCCAGCCAGAGCCCTGACTTAAACCCAATTGAGCATCTCTGGAGAGACCTAAAAATGGCTGTCCACCAACGTTTACCATCCAACCTGAAAGAACTGGAGAGGATCTGCAAGGAGGAATGGCAGAGGATCCCCAAATCCAGGTGTGAAAAACTTGTTGCATCTTTCCCAAAAAGACTCATGGCTGTTTTAGATCAAAAGGGTGCTTCTACTAAATACTGAGCAAAGGGTCTGAATACTTAGGACCATGTGATATTTCATTTTTTTTTTTTTTTAATAGATCTGCAAAAATGTCAACAATTCTGTGTTTTTCTGTCAATGTGGGGTGCTATGTGTACATTAATGAGGAAAAAATTAACTTGAATGATTTCAGCAAATGGCTTCAATTTAACAAAGAGTGAAATTTAAGGGGGTCTGAATACGTTCCGTACCCACTGTAGTTGTATAGTTTCAAATAGTTGTTCCAAATATTATCCTATCCTAACAAACCATATATCAATGTAAAGCTTATTTATTCAGCTTTCAGATGATGTATAAATCCCAATTTCAAAAAATTGACCCTCGTGACCCTCGTGGGTTTTGTGGTCCAGGGTCACATATATTTATGATATAATATACTAAATATACTGATAAACATATGAAATAATTAACCCCCTAATAATTGACAGTGTTCAGTAATTTGTATTGAAACTTAACTGCATAAATAAAATAAAAGCAAACTTTAACAAAAAGTTAATAGAAATGAAATAGATTTCTGCCATATATATATAAAGCAATATGCCACCTGCTTCAGCAAACCTGCCAGTGATTTTCAAGTGATCCTGAAGAGCATTATTAGCTGGTTCAGGTGTGTTTGATTAGGGTTGGATCTAAACTCTGCAGGACAGTGGGTCCCCATGAGCAGGGTTGTAGACCTCTGTAATATAACATCAGTGCTTTTTGTTCTTCTCCTGGACTGATGCACAGGCTCTACTCTTCAGCACAATGGTGACCCACAAAACTCAGACAACAGAAAGTCATGTTTTCTAACTACACTTTAATGAAATTTGAAATGGAACTATATTTTGTTTAGTAAGGGTTTCCTTTAGTTGGGTAGTTTGACTTGGTTTCTTAAAGGATTAGTTCACTTTCAAATCAAAATTTCCTGATAATTTACTCACCCCCATGTCATCCAAGATGTCCATGTCTTTCTTTCTTCAGTAGAAAAGAAATGAAGGTTTTTGATTAAAAACATTCCAGGATTATCTCCTTATTGTGGACTTCAGTGGCCTCCAAATGGTTGAAGATCAAAATTACAGTTTCAGTGCAGCTTCAAAGGGCTTTAAACGATACCAGTTCCAAGTGCTTCCGCCAAAACCGCACTTTCATATTCTTAAAAAAAGCTTACGCTGTGTGTCCTAAGCCTTCCCTATTATACTTAAGGAATGAACGCAGGGCCAGTTCCATTTTTTGTGTAAGTAGAATAGGGAAGGCGTAGGACATACAGCGTAAGCTTTTTGAAGAATACATAAGTGTGGTCTGGCAGAACCACTTTGGAAGGTGATCATTTGTTTATATAAAGCATATACATTTACATTTATTTTTTTTAAATGACCAATCGTTTCACTATAGTGACCCTTATTCCTCATCTGGTATCATATAAAGCCCTTTGAAGCTGCACTGAAACTAATTTTGACCTTCAACATTTGAGGCCATTGAAGACCATTATAAGGAGAATAATCCTGGAATGTTTATCAAAAACCTTAATTTCTTTTCGACTGAAGAAAGAAGGACATGGACATCTTGGATGACATATCCACCAAATCTATTCAGTCAGTCTTGTTTTTCTTCGAGTCATGTATCTTAAGTTGCTAAACTATTTTACTCTGATTAATTCGTCAGAGCAGTGCTGACCAAAAGTTTCTGTGCGAGTGTGCGTCTGTACGATACAGTACGCGTGTATGTTTGAAAGAAAGAGCGAGAGCGTGCGAGAGCTTTCAAGACACAATAAAACGTATTTTGTGGCAAAAACAATGACAATTATTAGTCATTTTTATTCAATTTTTTACTTTTTAAAAAAAAAATATTTATATTTTTAACTTTTTTTTTTATTTGTCATTGTGGACTTTATGTAAACATCATTTATGTAAAGTTTTGTATAATGTAATTTTTTTTTATGATCCCTCTTATTTTGTTAAAATTCACATTTTTACAGATTCTGCAAGAGGTTCACAAATGTTCAAGTGTGTATATGTATATATATATATATATATATATATATATACAGTACAGTCCAAAAGTTTGGAACCACTAAGATTTTTAATGTTTTTAAAAAAAGGTTTCGTCTGCTCACCAAGGCTACATTTATTTAATACAGTAAAAACAGTAATATTGTGAAATATTATTACAATTTAAAATAACTTTTCTATTTGAATATATTTCACAAAGTAATTTATTCCTGTGATAAAAGCTGAATTTTCAGCATCATTACTCCAGTCTTCAGTGTCACATGATCCTTCAGAAATCATTCTAATATGCTGATCTGCTGCTCAAGAAACATTTAATGTGTACAATTGTACAAAATATTTGTGTACAATATTTTTTTTCAGGATTATTTGATGAATAGAAAGTTCAAAAGAACAGTGTTTATCTGAAATCTAATCTTTTGTAACATTATAAATGTCTTTACTGCCACTTTTGATTGATTTAATGCATCCTTGCTGAATAAAAGTATTCATTTCTTTAATTTCTTTTCAAAAAAATAAAAATAAAAATTCTTACTGACCCCAAACTTTTGAACGGTAGTGTATAATGCTACAGAAGCTTTGTATTTCAGATAAATGCTGTTCTTTTGAACTTTCTATTCATCAAGGAATCCTGAAAAAGAGTACACATCTGTTTTCAACGTTGAAAATAATCATAAATGTTTATTGAGCAGCAAATCAGCATATTAGAATGATTTCTGAAGGATCATGTGACACTGAAGACTGGAGTAATGATGCAGAAAATTCAGCTTTGCATCACAGGAATAAATTACTTTGTCAAATATATTCAAATAGAAAACAGTTATTTTAAATTGTAATAATATTTCACAATATTACTCTTTTTTTACAGTATTTTTAATTAAGTAGCCTTGGTGAGCAGACGAAACTTCTTTTAAAAACATTAAAAATCTTAGTGGTTCCAAACTTTTGGACTGTACTGTATATATACACATACACATACACATACACACACACACACACACACACACACACACACACACACACACACACACACACACACACACACACAAATGTGCAATGCATTTCCTTTTGTGGTTGATTTAGATATTCACAATTGATCACACATAATGGTTATATACAGTGGTATGTGAAAGTTTGGGAACCACTTGTGAAAAGACGGATCTCAAAATCATACAGCTCAAATATGCAACAAATCCTCGAAAACTGAAGAACCTGCAGGACATGGAGGATTTTTCTGAAGAACAGAGCTCAGTTTAACTGCTCAGAACAAACAGAGACTCATGAACAACCATCACAAAACAAAAAACAGTCACAGACCATCCAGGTAACCATACACAGTATTAAGAATCAAGGGTTCCCAAACTTTTGAATGGAGATATTTTAATAAATTAAGTTTTAAGCTAATTTAATTTAATACTGTTGTTACACTTTCCATAATTTTTGAAATTACAGCAACATTTCTGATCTATCACTAAAAGGCAAAATAAAATGTTCTGACAGAAGAAATACCTTTATACCTTTCAATTATACCAATGTCTGGAGTCCAAAAGATATTTTTGAGGGCAGAAAATGTTGTAATTCCACAAAAACTTGCAGTGTTCCATTTCATATTCAAATTTGGCCATGCCTAGAAAATTATATGAAATTCAGAGTGATTATAAGACAGATATTGTATGCTTGAAAATCAAATAAAACTTTGTGAAATAAGAATGAAATAGGTTTTTAAAGCACTTACAGTTATCGTTTTGACCTGTGTGGTGAGGCTCTGGGCTTTTTCATTCTGTAGTTAAAAAGAAGTGTTGAGAGATGATACTATAACTGCTTGACATCCTATAATGAACTGAATGAAAAGATGTTTGACACATACCACATTTATGATGGAGGTCACAAATAGGTCCACATAAATGTTGGCAGGATGATCACCATAGTAGCTGTTTTGGATGTAGTTGTACATCAAGGGCCACGTTCTGTAATTCTGAGAGTTATTCTTTTCCAAGCCGAGATATTCTAAAAGTTTAATTCTAGCTTGAGCAAGTTCTGTAGAACTGCAGGAACTAGATGTCCGCCCTGTGCAAATGAGACATTCAGTAACACAGAGAATTCCCCAAGCACAAAGTGAAAGAGAATTTCATATTTAACCCTTAAATGCATACCTTCAGTCTTTATCGACCTGGAACGTCATTCACTACCCTCTTCCTCATTAATTTTTTAAAGTTAGACACCAACCTTCTTATTATTCCTCAATCAATTCATTATAAACAATATAATAAAAAATAAAAAAAATCATAACATTATAAAATAATGCCTATTTTCCCATTTATTTTTTTGTAAACAAATTATATGGTAGCTAAGGACTGGAGGTGTGAATCAGTTTTTTTTTTTGTTTTTTTTCCCTGCACAAAAATAATTGAATCTTTGATGACTGAATAAGTGAAATTCATCTTTATTCCACAAGGTGGCAATGTCTGATACACAATGATGAAGTGACGTTTCAGAGAGAAAACGAAAGAATAGGAAGTAATATCAGCAAAACTTGAAATGGCTCAGCGATTTATTGCAGAGCAAGTACTGGATTAGGGCTGCACGATTAATTGCATGAGATTGTGATGCGTGTCTCATCAGTAAAGCCGGTTCTGTGATTAGCGGTAAATGTCCATCACCTGCTTTCAAATGGGGCGGCACTTAATATACAGAGCCGTAGTTCGCGGACAAGCTGTGCAATATCGTGTTCATAATCACAGATTAATCGCCTTCGATTATGAACACGATATTGCACAGCTTGTCCGCGAACTACGGCTCTGTATATTAAGTGCCGCTCCATTTGAAAGCAGGTGATGGACATTTACCGCTAATCACAGAACCGGCTTTAATGATGAGACACGCATGACAATCTCATGCGATTAATCGTGCAGCCCTAGTCTATAGTTTTATAGTTTGAATACATTAATTTTTACTTTTTGTTTTTTCTTTTTCAGGGTTGCAGCACATTTTTAAAAGTCAAATTTAAGGTTGTCTGAGACCTTTTTAAGACCTGAAGAAATAAAAGTTAATACTAGCCTAGTAGCCTATACATTAGGGCTGTTACCAATCAAATTAAATTATTATAAACAAAATAAATCTTTGCAATACAGAGGTGACACAGAATGAGAAGTGGCATTAATATATTAACTCAGTACTTACAATGTTTATACATAAATTTAATTCAATATTTAAATATGGAATTATTCCTAATTTTAACTTTTTAATTAAAATGTACTTTAAATATTGAAACTAAACTGCCAGTAGGTGGCAGCAATTCACTGTCTTAATGAGTGAGTGAGTGAGTGAGTCAACCGATTTGTTCAAAAGATTCATTTATTCAGGAAGGAAGCAAATGACCGTCTTTATTGAATGGGTCATTTGATAATTAATTAAACTGATTAATTCTAAATGCAGATTCAATCAGTGTAACAAAAACACATTTCTGTCTGTTGCACAGCACTCTTGCTCATGTGATATTGTAGGTACATCATATCATATGATATAAGTTAATAAAAAAAACTCGCTGGTGCAAAAATGCCCGTGTATCTTAATTTAGAGGGCATATAACTGCATGCATCTACATCACGCTGAGTCAGACGAGTAAAGAAAACGTGGTAGGCCTACTTATTAAAAGAATCACCCTTTATTTAAATGCATGAACACAGAAAATTGCTGTTAACAGGTTAATGTAGCCTAACATTTCCCATTCCATGACTAGTAAAATAATCGCAACTTACACGGAGGTGGGTAAAAAAGGGTTGGTGGTGTTGCCACCCTTCACACTGATGTAGCCAGGCAAATTCTTTAGAGTATTTTCTTTGAAGCTTAAAAACTCCCAAACTGTCGAGCTTACTTTATTCGGGTGTGGACAGAGCCTGCCGCTCTCCCGCTCGGACCACATGGTTCTTCTCGGAATAGCTGTGCGTGCTGCTGCGTCTTCTTGTTTGACAGGTGTCAGGTGCACGTGACGTCACCGTCGACCGTTAGGACTGCGGTTACGCCCACTTAAGTGGCAAAAGACTGAGCGGCAGGATTGGTTTTCAGTGTGAATGCCGCGAAAAACACACAAAACACATTCAAAATGGGAAAGAGCTTTGTGATTTACTGTACAAATGGCTTTGACACAAAACCCGAGGTATATATTTAAAGAGTGCCGAAAGCTACAGAAATTGAAGCAAATGGATCACTGCAATTTACAGAAACAGCTGGACTCTCCAGCAGAGAAACATGGATTTGCAGTTACCATTTTGTGTCAAATTGTTGGATTATGAGGTAAAATCATAACGTATATATTGTATTGTTAAATATTATGTTGACAAATCATCAATTCAATATTTTCCACCTTATATTCTGCATAATTGTGTGTTTTAAAATAAACACTGACAAAAACTATACTATAAATATATATATATGTTTTAGGGCTGGACAATATGACGATATATATAACATTGATATAAGTGAATGCGGATTTAAACCTATAAATGTCAGGAAACACGACTCCTGGCTGCATGTCAATATCCATGGATTAGGTTTATTTGACAAGTTGTAAGAAACACTTTCGAAGCCAACCTAATGTGTAATTCGTTTGTTTTACTCGCGTTTTCGCAGTTTCCCCTATTAAATCCATTAAATCCAGGTTCTTTTGCCACTCAGTCCAGCTGAGGGAGCATGCTTTCGGCGGGAAAGTGACGTCGATGCATACTGCCACCTGAGAAGTCAACCAGGTGCTGGTGGTGGAGTATTTACATGTCATCATGATATCATAAGAGTCCTATTCGCCAGTACCTGTATATTGTCACACAAATTAATGCGATATCGATATTTCATGCTTTGAATATCATGATTATCGTCAATACCGGTATATTGCGACACCCCTATTTCACATATCAGTTGAGGCTCTCGGATCCAAGGAGTTGCTTCAGCGAAAACTCTACATTACATACACAAGCTTGTCTTCGAACTGTTGCAAATCGGTGTCAGTTGCTCAACGTATTCAGGCAAGATTCTAAACTGATAAGCTAATTTTCTCCTTTCCCCCAGCAATGACACTGTGTCAACAATGTGACCACAATTTTTCATCACATATTTTGGTTTGGTATTAAAAACAACTCACGTGTTCATTTATAATGCAAATTTAAGATGTCTGCATGAGTTCTGGGCAGGTCTAAAATCATTGGGTAGTTTGGTCATGTGACCACACACATTTATTTCCTGGTACTGCCATCTTAACACAATGATAACATTAAAGCTCAGAAATGACAGTTAAGTTAAATTTTGAATAGCTCATATTTTTTTTGCACACATCATCATGAAAGGGTTATCTATACCAGTGTTTCCCAACCCTGTTCCTGGAGGCACACCAACACTGCACATTTTGCATGTCCCTCTAATCAAACACACCTGATTCAAGTCATCAGCTTATTAGTAGAGACTCCAAGCAAAGCCACTGGAAGGCAAGCCTGCAATCTTTAGCCAAAAAAGCATGACGGCTAACGCTCTGTCCCCTGCAGTACGCTGGGAACGAGACCAGAGGCTGTTTTTTGAATGGAAGTCAATGGATGAGAGGCTTCACTATGCTGATTAAACAGCTTTTGTGGGGAAATAGCTAATCATTTAATTAATCCGCTGCCTGTTTGCCAATCTTTAGAATGTTTTACACTAAACAATACTTTCGTTGGGAACTATATGTAGATTTTAGCTTGATAAAAATGTATTTTTTTAAGAGAAGGCAGATGGGAATGTTGTGACTGACGTCACTGCCATTACAGGATAGGCTGAGAGGTGACACATGTGATTAAGTCAGCTGTTATGCTTTCTCCAATAGTAAGAGATACAGACCCTCTTATCTCCCCATTATATACAATCTCTGCTCCAAGACCTGAAATGGGTGTGTCAGACAAAGGAGACATGCAAAATGTGCTGTGTTGGTGTGTCTCCAGGTACAGGGTTGGGAAACACTGATCTATGCATACATATTGAAATGATATTAATACATGGAGTCTTCTCTACACCAAACTCGCTCATCTATGTCTTTATGGACCTAGCTTTGTGCACTGGAGTGCAGTCATGTTGGAACAGGAAGGGGCCGTCCTCAAACTGTTCCCACAAAGTTGGGAACATGAAATTGTCCAAAATGTCTTGGTATTCTGAAGCATTAAGAGTTCCTTTCGCTTGAACTAAGGGGCCAAGCCCAACCCCTGAAAATCAGCCTCACACCATAATCCCCCCTCCACCAAACTTTACACTTGGCACAATGCAATCAGGCAAGTACCGTTCTCCTGGCAACCGCCAAATCCAGAATATTCCATTGGATTGCCTGACAGAGACGCATGATTCGTCCACATTTGTGCACCTCACCATGCTTTGACCCTGCTCTGTGATTTTACGTGGCCTGTTCCTAATTGCTTCAACTTTGTTATGATACCACTAACAGTTGACCATGGAATATTTAGTAGTGAGGAAATTTCATGACTGGACTTGCACAGGTGGAAACCTATCACGGTACCACGCTTGAATTCACTGAGCTCCTGAGAACGACCCATTCTATCACAAATGTTTGTAGAAGCAGTCTGCATGCCTAGGTGCTTGATTTTATACACCTGTGCCCATGGAAGTGATTGGAACACCTGAATTCAATGATTTGGAGGGGTGTCCCAATACTTTTGGCAATATAGTCTGTCTGTCTGTCTGTATTTCTTATTTATTTCGGTTTATAATGATTTGTAATAATTACCTTTCAATTTTCTATAATTTATGTAATTTTGTCATCTGCTGCAGAACCTCTGGAGGTAGTGGTGCCCACTGCAATTTCCCTAGAGGTGGCAGCATATGCTGCAGAACCTCACGAGGTGGCAGTGCTCGCTTCAGCTCCTTGCCCTGGTCACTTGCTCAGTCCTCTCTGCCCTGGCTTCCCGATCTGACTCAGTGTTCAGAAGGGGTGTAACGATATGCTCAGGTCATGATACAGTAAGATATAAAAACCACCCAGCACAGCTATGATCAGCTGTCTGGCTGAGATTTTTATGTTTTGTTACGGAAAGGCCATAGCTAATCGTTTGGTTGTCACATGGCCTGCAGTGTGCTTGCGGCATTCAGAAAAGTTGAGAATTTTTCACCTTGATGCGCCTGGAAAACACGCATGCGCATTGCGACCGCGTTGCTTCATTATGAGCACACCTGCCGTGTGGCTACATTTGAAATAACTGACTTGCACGCGGAAAAGACGCAATATGTGAACAACCCCAGAACTTCTTAAAGCAAAGCATCACAAGCATCTTTTGCCTTTCTATGAGCACAGCTCTTGCTGTTGCACTGCAGTGAAAGAAAGCCATGACTTTTCTTAGACTGCCATCATATCGTAAAAGTATCGGCATCACTCTACGATACATATCGTAACATTTTTTGCATTGCGAAATATCGTACTGCGATATATCTTTACACCCCTTTACACCTCCCACCACATAGTCCTGGCCCTCTGTCACGTATCCTGCACCTGCTGTTTCCATCTACTCACCACCAGAGGTCACCTGTTCACCATTAAGAGTTTTTCATGGCAGACACAGTTTCATCGCCAATTACTGCAAACACATATCACCTCATAGCTGATAGTTGTATTTACGGAGCCAGTTCAAGTTGTCTGTGTATATCCTTAGTCTAGCCTGTCTGATTTTACAGTGTTTGGATTATTGTCCACGTACTTTGGATTTTCCTCTCATCTTGCCATTTGGACTCTGTTAGCACCTCTCTTGGACTATTACCTGTTTTCCCTGGATTATTCTCTAGCCTAGCCCTCCTGGATATTGTTTGCCACTGGTCGACCATGCTTGTCCCAGGAATACTCTTTGTCTCACCTGCTTTATACCTGTTTGCTGTTGCCGACCCATGCCTTTTATTTATCACATCTCTGATAATAAAATCAATAAAAGCCAGCATACGGATCCGCACGCCTTGTTTGTTCATTCCGCGACAACATGAACATATTTTGTTATTGGCAAATTTGTTATTTAATTGTTCAGATTATTTATTTTGGTCATACTTCCAGGACACAGAATCTGTGATTAAAAAGTACAGTATCCACCGGTGTGATGACTGACAGCCGCACATTAGGGATGCTCCGATCGATCGGCCCGAGATCGGAATCGGCCGATAATCATATTTTATGACTCGATCGGTACTCACTAACTTGGCCGATCTCACGAACCGATCGCAATTTGATGACGTCAGCGCGTGAGTGTGAGGACGCGCGGGAACATAGCGCTGCAGACATGTCGTCACCTGTGTGGAATTTCTATGACGTTGCGAGAAACAATGAAAAATTCGCGATTTGCCGTGTATGTTCTGAAGAAATCTCTTGTGGAGGAGTATTGTCCAAAACGTTCAATACGACGAACCTGATTCGGCACCTGAGAACAAGCCACCGCGAGACTTATGCTGAATATGAAAAACTGGCAACTGCAAAAAAGGCAACGGTAACAACTAGTAATACGACTCTCACTCAGCCATCCATTACAGACATTCTGAAAAGTTTTTAAGTTAATTCAGACTACTCCATTTTAGGAGATTAAATGTTTATTTTGTCCTCAACATTTTACTATGGGACAGTTTTTAAGTAAACCTAATGAGCTGCATCACACTTATCCGATTTGTTGTTTTAGGACTTTAAATGTATTTTTCTTGGTTATGTTGTCCTGCTAGGACTGGTATTGGACAATGTTTAAGTTAATTCAGACTTCTCCATTTTAGGAGATTAAATGTTTATTTTGTCATCAACATTTTACTATTGTACAATTTTTAAATAAACCTTGTGGGCTGCATAAGACTGCTTCATTTTGTTTGTTTGTTTTTTTCTGTGCAGGAACACCATTTTAAAGGCATATTAAAATATTCACTGTATAATGAATAATTGTTGTGATTTAGTGCATTGTTAAAACTATAGTTGCATTACATACATTACCATAAAAATGGAACAAAAATAAAATAAAGGCAACATCTATAGTATTTTTTTATCTGGAGAAAAGGTGATCAAAGAGCTTACAAATCAGTGAAGCATTGAAATCGGTACTCGGTATCGGCTGATCACCATGACAAGAAATCGGTACTCGGTATCGGCTGCCAAAATCCTGATCGGAGCATCCCTACCGCACATACACCTCAAAACATTAGATTCATCTGCACTGAAGAGCTTTGCTGATACACAACCCATGTAAAGATGATAATTCCTCAAATAACTGCAATTGCAGGTTTCAAACAGGGATGGCGACAAAGAGACAAAACTTTTTGACTCCAGCTTTAAGTAAAATTCTGTCAAACTGATAAGATTTTAGGTTATTTTAATGCATCGGGTTTTAAAGTACATTGCTGTTTTTTCGATTTGATTTTACCGTAAACTACTGTATATATTACTGTTTTTTTCTTCTACTGTTGTGTTCTTACCTAGAAAGGTAGTTGAAGAAGATTGCCCATGCGGAAAGGATGGGATGTTTATGTCTGTTGCTGTAACTCCTGCAAGCAGAAAGGAAAGTGTTAATTTCAACTCAATCCATGTAGTTGTCTGAATTATATTGAAGATACTTTAAGTTTGGTTGCCATAAACTTACAGTTTATTACTGTTAAAAAACATTTTTGGGTGTGCCTTTTTATCTTAAACCTTTAATCCTTTTAACCCAATAGGAACATTCCATAGTGTTCACAGAAAGAGTAAAAGTAACATTGACGCTGTGTTGCAGTGATTTTGCAAGGCACATTTGTTATGGCAATAAATAAATAAATAAAATAAAACAGTGATCAATTAGATCACAAAGCTACTATGATACATTAATAATAATAATAATAAAACACCCAAATTCTGAGGTAAAGAATGTCCAGCTATTTGTTTATTTGCTTTGCTGTGACAAAGTTGCAACACTGAAAATAAGCAAAAAGTTAACACTCTGCATTTGGCAGTTGCACTGGCGATGCCACCTTGCTTTTTCTCTTATCAGTGTTGAAGAGACATAAAATAATCCGTTTTGGACATACAATTAAGAGTTGCATCATTCTAATCTGTGAAATGTCTTCTTTTATTTGTGTACACTCAGAGTAAAAACAAAATGTTGTCCTTTTTGTAAAATAAAAAAAAACTAATGCCGAGTTCAGACTGCACGATGTTCAAAGTAGTCGGGTCACTGTTCTTTTCACACTGCATGACTATCTTAGCCAGCATTCAGTCGCTGCTGTGTTCAAACTGCACGATGGATCGGCGACAGAAGGTTTCACACTGCATGACTTTACAATAGGAAGAATCGCCGACAACTCTGTCTGGGACGCAAACAACGTTTCACAACCAAACATACGCGAGATGTGACAAGGAAACAACGCGATATCACGCAAGACCGGAGTTATTATTATTATTAAAAACGGTAGCCGGCAAAAAGCTTGCCATATTGCCGGTGCGCTGATTTGCAGCGAAAACAAGAAAAAGAAAAGAAGAATATGGAGGAGGAAATGGTTGGGGAGACTGTGGATTGTGTGTTCTGCAATGAGAGTTGGAGCTAAATACATAACTTTTCAATGTGCTGCTGTTGCGGATGGTCAAGCAAAGGTTTGTGCTTTGTTTCTGTTTGATAGAATTGTAATGTTTATCTGAAACGAAGCCATGCTTGCTGATATTGTGGTCTATAACTCCTCCCCGAACTCTCCGCTGCTCTGTATCTTGCTCTCTCATTGGCTGTCGGTCATCGCCAGTGTAGTTTTCAGTCAGAACACTTTTCACACTGCAGGATTTTGAATCGCCGACAGGTCCAGATATTTAGCATGCCAAATATCTCACGGGCGTCGGCAACTCGTCGGCGATTCTCTCAGATCGCGTCTTTGCTTTAGCCCCGATTTTGGCCCGCCGACAGGTTTTGAGAAATCGCCGACAAATGCCTGAAATCACAGGCAAATCGGTGCTCGTTCACGCGAGGGACAATCACGCAGTGTGAATGAGCAAAGACGCGATCTGAGAGAATCGCCGACGAGTCGCCGACACCCGATTTGGCATACTAAATATCAATAATAATAATGTTTGATCACAAATATTTTATATATAAGCACACTGAAATTAAAGAAAGAGCAACCTTGGCTGATACTGTAATATTATTGGTGAAACAGATTTGCAAAGGTGGGTGTTATTTCTGGGAGGACACAGATATCAGACTGAATTCAAAAGAACACCCAAACATGTTAAAGCTGATTGGCTATCACGTCTACCATTGGATGGGTGTGATTCAAGGATGTAAGCACACTTTTGGATGTTTTTAAATTGTTCAGCTTGAGAGTTCTCCTTTTACAGCCTAAATGATTAACTAGGAGAGATCCTGCATTGTCCCAGGTATATTCAGCTATACAGTCTGGCTGGAATGCAGAGCAGAAGCTTCGATTCACAAAATTCTATCAGCGTTGTGATAAATTCTTTTTTTGGGGGTTGCATCATTTGGGCATTAAGGGTTGTTGTACCACTTAAGTTGCGAACTCAGGTCTTGGAGGAGCTCTATGTTTGACATCTTGGAGTGGTAAAGATGAAGTCACTTGCAAGAAGTTTCATATGGTGACTCACCATGCACTGCTTAGGATGTCAGTATGTGCAAAAGATGCCAAAACCCGCAACGCTACATCCTTGGTAATGGCCTGCATTACTGCAGCAAAGGATCCATGTTGACTTTTATGAGCACTACATTTCTGGTTGTTGTTGATGCGGGTTCAAATTGGCCAGAAGTGTTCAGCATGACCTCCACAACCGCCACCCAAACTGTGATGGTTCTTAGAGAACTTTTCATAAGGACTGATGTACCACAACAGCTGGTGAGGGCAATGGTCCTCAGTTTATATCTGATGAGTTCCAGATCTTCCTAAGGAACAATGGAATCAAGCATGTGACCTCTTTGCCCTACAACCCAGCTACAAACGGTTTAGCCGAGAGATTTGTGCAAAGCTTGAAGAATGCACTGTGGGCCATGACACATGAGAAGCTCACACTAAGCCAGAAGCTTCACATTTTCTTGTTTGCATATCGAAATGCAACTCATGTCACCACACAAACACCTGCCATGTTGTTTTTTGGTAGACCCTTACGATCAATTTGCTAAAACCCAATTTGAGCAGAACCATACATGACAGACAGATGAAGCGAGAAAGTTAGAAGTAGGAGAGAGTGTGCTCACTAGAAACTACAGAGGAGATCACAAATGGACACCTGCAAAGGTCAAAGAAAGAACAGGACTGCACTCATATACAATTGAGACTGCACCAGATACCACCTGGAGACAACACATTGATTAGCCGAGGAGATCAAATGTTCCTCTGGAAAGTGGTCCCATGAGTGTTCCATTCACCACTACTGATACTGTTACCAGTCGAAGTGTTAATTAGAGCCATAACCAGGTAAGAGAGGTGTGAATGTGTCCACGGAGGACTGACACAGAATGGGGCAGTTTGCATCACAAAACAATAGAGACAGTACCCCGAATAGATACTTAGCAGATGGCAATAAGCATCAGTTAGCATTTTAGGGTCTTCTCAAAATAAAATCACATGGCATGGTATTGAATAACATTTAATAAAACTCTTCAGATTTGAAATATAAGGTGGTCAGACATGTGGCTTTAGCTGCAGTGCATTTCTTGATTGCTACAAGGCCAACTTCACTTTTATGTCTATAAAGATATTTCATAAAAATAAATTTCTTTAACTAGAGAAATAACTTTACAAAAAATTGAAGCAATTTATTTAAAAAAAAATAATTCTGACAATAATTAGAACTTTACAATAAACTGCAAAGTGTCTTCTTTCAAATGAACCTATGCTTATGCTTTTAGTGCAAAGGGTTCATGATCATGAACTGTATCTGTTTTAGTTTGGGTATGTCATTTCTTGAGAGTTTTTCAAAAAAAAATTGTGCTGGCTAACAAGTTAATTTTTTTGTTTTTTATGCTGTATTATATAATTACACTGGGACACAAACTAAGGAAAGTTTGTAATCTGCAGTAAATGAACACATCCTTCACGAGTTCATGTGCCTATATAATCTTAGCGTAAGTGGTAAACAGATTTGGCTTGCTGTCTGCTATAGAGGGGCTCGGAAAGGATATTCTACTCGAGCTCCAATTGCCCCTCTATAACAGGCAATAAAAAATAGTACAAAAAGGAGGAGAAGGGGAGGAGGAGGGATGCTGAAAGAACTACAGGAAGATGCTGGTTTTATACTTTGGTATAATTGGAAGATTAGATGGGCGGCAACTCGTCGGCGATTCTCTCAGATCGCGTCTTTGCTTTAGCCCCGATTTTGGCCCGCCGACAGGTTTTGAGAAATCGCAGACAAATGCCTGAAATCACAGGCAAATCGGTGCTCGTTCACGCGAGTGACAATCACGCAGTGTGAATGAGCAAAGACGCGATCTGAGAGAATCGCCGACGAGTCGCCGACACCCGATTTGGCATGCTAAATATCAATAATAATAATGTTTGATCACAAATATTTTATATATAAGCACACTGAAATTAAAGAAAGAGCAACCTTGGCTGATACTGTAATATTATTGGTGAAACAGATTTGCAAAGGTGGGTGTTATTTCTGGGAGGACACAGATATCAGACTGAATTCAAAAGAACACCCAAACATGTTAAAGCTGATGGGCTATCACGTCTACCATTGGATGGGTGTGATTCAAGGATGTAAGCACACTTTTGGATGTTTTTAAATTGTTCAGCTTGAGAGTTCTCCTTTTACAGCCTAAATGATTAACTAGGAGAGATCCTGCATTGTCCCAGGTATATTCAGCTATACAGTCTGGCTGGAATGCAGAGCAGAAGCTTCGATTCACAAAATTCTATCAGCGTTGTGATAAATTCTCTTTTTGGGGGTTGCATCATGTGGGCATTAAGGGTTGTTGTACCACTTAAGTTGCGAACATTTTGACAGTTGAACCAACATCACATTGTAACATTGATGTATGTCATTAGTAGGGGTGTAATGATTCACTTGTTTTCTCGATTAATCGATTACAAATCCTGACAATGCATATGCATCGATTTTGAAACGTGTTCATTTTTATGGGCCATTGAAATAAAGTTATGTAGAATCATTAAGAACTAACATAAACTAACATTAACAATGGACAAAAGGTTGTTTTTTGCCCTTACTCTCTGACCTCCTGAAGGTCACGGAGTAATTCGCACCCTGACTAAGACACCTTGGGGGAAGCCTTTCAATAACCCTATGGACGCATATAAAAATGCAGAATCTAATCAAACTGCATCAAAGTTTAATGTGAATCATCTCAAATAGAATTGTTCTGAATGCAAAAATCGTTTTTGTATCTAATCAAACACCTATGAATCGTGAATCGAATTCAACCAAAGATTCACAGCCCTAGTCATTACCATTGAATTTTCGATAAAAGACCATTATTTCAGCATTAATTGTGGGTGCAACAGTGATGTTCATTCAATGCAATTAACATTGGTGCATTAACATTGTTTCAGTGGTTGCTAATACATTTTTAACATTTCAAATTGACAAAATAGCATTGGCTATATTAATAACAGACATGAATGAACAATATCTATAAATTAACATTATCTAGATCAGTGTTTCCCAACCCTGCTTCTAGAGGCACACCAACACAACACATTTTGGAACTCTTCCTAATCCTGTTTCAACTCATCAGCTCATTAGTTGATATTTCAAAACCAGAAATATATGGGTCAGATAAGGGACACATATTGAACCTTATTAAGGAAGAGGATTAGGGCCAAGCAATAATAAAAAAATAAAAACCATCTCGAGATTAAACTTGTTAAATTTCGAGAAAAAGGTTGAGATAAAATGTTGAGAATAAAGTCATTAAATTACGAGAAAAAAAGTTGTTGAATTGCGAAAACAAATTCGTTCAATTACGAATTTGTTCGCATAATATAACGACTTTTTTCTCGTAATTTAACTACTTTTTTCTCGTAATTTAACGAGTTTATTCTCAACATTTTATCGCGACTTTTTTCTTGAAATTTAACGATTTTCTCGAAATGTAACAACTTTAATCTCGAGATGGTTTTATTTGTTTTATTATTGTTTGGCCCTAATCCTCTTCCGTACCTTATAGTAGTAAAGTGTTATCATTAAACAATATTTACTTACCGAATGAGACAAAAAAAAATATCAGCCAGTGTAGGTGCATGTTCAGTAGTGAAAAAAGTCTGAGAGTCTGAGATCCGTCTGCTGTAGGATGAGGATTCACTCTTGGACAGATATCAGTCATTTGGTCATATTTATACACTGTGAGTGAGCAACACACTCTCACTCCCCACCAGTGGCAGAGCCAGGATATTTTCATTTTCATTTTCATTTTTGCTTTTTGCCTCTCATGCCATTTACATTTTCTTTAAGACTTTTGGTTTCACGTTTTTTCACTTTGATGGTCCCTTTAACACATTCTGTTGACTATTAGTAAAGCTGCACCTACATGTCTTCTAACTGTTAGTAGAGTAGTAGACTGGTAGGGTTAGGATTAGAATAAGTTGACAAAAAATGTAGTAGCAAAGTTGCTTTTAGTCAACAGAATGTTCAAAAAGGACCATCAAATTGAGTGTTACCAGCCTTTTATTGCATTAATCAGTTTTCTTGAACATTCAGCCTGTTTCTGTTATTCTGTTTTGTACATTAGTTTTTTCACCTTTTTTTTTTTTTTTTAAGATAATGAAGTATGTAAATACAGCCACCATGAAAAACATAAATATAAAAGCAGAAGAAAGTAATAATAATAATGTAAATAAAATGAGAAGAGAACATTCATTTTGCTAATCCTCAGAAGTTCATCCACCATATCAATATCATATAACCACGGTTTAAATTTCTCTGTAAACATCATACTTACTGTTTAGTGATCATAACTATAAGATCAAGTATCCCAGCAAACATGTCCATGTGGGCCCCATGCCAGTTTTTGATGTGCTGTCACTTGAGCCCTGCTTGGGCAATCCAAATGGGGCCAAGAGAAATTCGTCCATCATCTCCACATGTGCCCTATGTATGTTAGCCCACAGGGGTACATGATGGATCCATAGCAGGCTCTAAGAGGGGCCCATTTAGATGTTCATTATATAGGCTCACATTGGTCGCAAATGGGTGTTAATAATGGGGCAGAGGTTGGCTACACACAAAACCCTTATGGGGCCCGAATCATTGATCACACTGGAGAAAAAATGTTAAAAACTGACTGCCCTAGCAAACTGCCATTTAAGTTTATAAACTAATATTGATAATGTCCAAGTTGCACACCTTCGGGTGAAAGTTGGAAGGAGCCCAGCATGTGGTTTAGGGTTTGACCATGTTGCATGTTGAGCCAAACAGAGACCCCTTTGGTGTAAGCTGGTACTACAGCTTCCTGTTTGTTGACCAGGATGCAGACCTCGGGAATGGTCTGCAGAGCTCCATCTGGAGATGGGGCATAGAGAGCAGTTGGAAAAGGAATCCAGAGAGGAACTAACTGGAAAACTCCAACAAGGTGAAGCTCTCTTAGCCAGAGCAGAGACTGAGCTGAAAGAAAGACACGCTAAAGCCAGGGCCTGTGAAAATCATCTTAAACAGCCCCTTTTTAGAAACAAAGCCTTGGAGTTCGTAGGCCGCTTCGCGTACATTCACATTTCCGCAACAATTATACTCTAACAGAGTCAACTAACTACGTCATTACTTCAGGTTGGATGATTCTGATTGGCTAAGAAAAATAGACAAGATTAGAAATTTTACACATGTGGACAGATAGTAAGAAGCATATCTCCCTTTGTCAAGGTGATGACGAGGGGGACCCTGGATTTAGGTACCGGATGTCCTTTTGAGGACATGACATGGCGTATGCTGGTCTCAAGCAGAATGCCAGTTGTCCAGTACAAAGGGACCTGCGCAAAACCCTTAGCGCACATACACAGATACATGATTCACAGCTTCTTCAAGGTTGAAGTTGATTTGAGCTCTGCTCTGAGCAGGAAACTTTCCCCAAAACATCCTGGTAACATGTTCTTTTCTCTCGGGGAGAGGTACAGAGGAAAATGGATGCTTTAACATATATTTTGAAGAAGTCATTCAAATAATTTAACAGAAAGATATATGTTGATTAATAACTTAAAGGATATATATTGAAGCGGCAGTGGATTCCAGAATCCATCCCTTCAGTTTCCTTCCCAGTCTAGAGGTTAGGAGGGAAGGTGTAATGAGGTTAGTAGATGTGGGAAGAAGGAGGCGGGAACCGGCGAACATTCAACAAAACTTTAATCTCAAAATAAACAAACAAAACGAAAGTAATGCCGGCAGACCCTCGCGGACGTCTGCTGGCCACACAAACATAATAAAACATAAAACAAAGTCCAGGCCTGGTCCTCTCTCGTCCTTCACGGTAGTGGCTCCTCCTTTTATGCTCCCGGAGCTCCTCCGTGAGGGACTCAAGGCCGGTGCGCCTCCCAGGTGAAGCTCATTAACACTCGCGCCACCGGCCTCGCGCCGTTCCCTCACGGCTCTCGCCCGCCCTGCTCGTCACATACCCCCAACGCCCCTCGCAGGCCGGGGGGTACTCCCGAGACTGCGCTCTACTCCCCCCCGGGGCCTGTCTCGGCGGCCGCAGCACCTGGGGGTAAAGACAGACGAGACGAGAGAAAGGAGACGGAAGCAAGGGGAGCGACAGGACGAGAGAGGGGAGAGAGGAAAAAAAAATTCTGGGTCCGGTTCCCCGACACACTGCCGCTCGGTCCTCAGCCTGCCAAGAGGCTCTTCCTTGCGGTCTCACATGCGATGGCACTAGACGCTTGGTGGACGCTTGGCCTTCTGGCGGCCAGCGATGGCTCCTCCGACTGAGGGCAGCCGGCAGCGAGTCCCCCGTCCCCTGCTCCTCCCCTTCATGGCGGACGGCAGCAGGCTCCGGCCCACGGCGGACGGCGGCGACTCCTCCGCTCCCTCTTGGACGGCAGCCACCCCACCTCGTCCCAGGAGCACGGCATCCGGGTCTCCATCCCACCTTTCACTATGCTCCAGCACCACCAGTTCGGGCAGCCTCTCGCGGTCTTCACTCCCGTGCTGCCCGAACTCCGCAGCACCGCGATCCCCCTCAGCAGCGAGGGCTCTCCGTCGGCATGTCCCTCCTTCCTCCTGGGTTTCGGCACCAATGTAACGAGGTTAGTAGATGTGGGAAGAAGGAGGCGGGAACCGGCGAACATTCAACAAAACTTTAATCTCAAAATAAACAAACAAAACGAAAGTAATGCCTGCAGACCCTCGCGGATGTCTGCCGGCCACACAAACATAATAAAACATAAAACAAAGTCCAGGCCTGGTCCTCTCTTGTCCTTCACGGTAGTCGCTCCTCCTTTTATGAGGGACTCAAGGCCGGTGCGCCTCCCAGGTGAAGCTCATTAACACTCGCGCCACCGGCCTCGCGCCGTTCCCTCGCGGCTCTTGCCCGCCCTGCTCGTCACAGAAGGTAACAAAAGAAAATAAGATATGCTAATAAAAAGTAACGCAAGGATGTAAAAATACATGGAGGACACACTTCAGACTCAGAGTGAAAATGTTAAACCACTTTAAGGAAAAGTAAAAATGTTTATTTACCAAAAAGAGCTTAACAAAAAAATATGAGCTAATAAATCTTCAGGAGAGAGTATTTCCTAAAATAATAAACAAAACAGAAGCTAACTAAAGTTTAGAGACTCTAACTTACCCTGCTCAAAAACAAAGAAAAACAACAACAAAAACTTCCCTGAGCTTCCTCTCTGATCAATAAACAGGAGAAAACAATTGTACACAAAAATAAAAAGGCACTCTCTCCCTACATTTCCCATGTAACCAAATATTATTTAGAGTTAAATGATACAATACCTTCTAGTTACCCACACAAGGATAGGCCAGTAAGCAAACTAAGGAATGTTGCTGACACACAGCAAATAAGTATAGGCCCACACCTAACTCAAAGATATAAGCACTTGTTCTCACACAGTGTCACGAATACGGTTCCCGCGGCTCTTCCTCCCGGCCGCCGGAGGGAGCCATCACCTGAACTCTGATCATCTTCCAATTTGGACTACATTACCCATAGGCCCTCATTCCTTGTACTGATTGCACATGCACCTGCACTGCATCACAGTCACACTACTTAAGACACACACACATGCTCACACACCAAGAAGTCTTGATTTGCCTAGGTGATAATTTCTGAGCGTTTTCCTGTGGACTGCTTACCCTTTATGATTCTCTGCTGCCTGCCCTGATCCTTGCCTGTTTCCTGGACTGTGTTCTGCCTGCCACCTGCCCTGATCTCTGCCTGTTGCAAGACCATGTTCCCTTGCTGCCTGCCACGACCTCTGCCTGTCCCTGTTAACGCTATTGCCTTTCCCTTGTTTACACTGTGCTGTGTTTTAAATAAAAGCTGCAAATGGATCCTCATGCTGTTGACCCATCATTACACACAGCATTCACAGGCACAGAAAAATTTTCACTCTAAGGCTGGGGAGAAGTGTTCCTCAGCACAGGATCTTCTGAATTCACCATATATACTGCTCTGCTCAGACTCACGGTGCGTTCCAAATGGGATATATCGCCCTCCGAAGGGCACTTCGGAGTGAAAATAATCATGGACGCCATATTGAAGGGTCGTTCCAAACCAAAGTGCTCAAAACTGGCCACTTCAAAGGGCCCTTCGGAATGAAGGATTTCGAAGGGAACAACTGATGGACACTTCGGGCCCCCATGATCCTTTGCACAGGGAAGTTGTTTGACGTCACAGAATGGGTACAGGAGGTTAGGAGTTCGATTTTAACTATAAAGGTATGTATAATATTTTTCTGTACTACTGTAATATTTATACGAGTTAGATTTGGTACATTATTATGGTCAAAATGACATTGTACTTCAAAAAAAAAATACAGCTCATTTATCAGTCCATTCAAATGTTTCAAATACATAGCCTACATGCGATAAACCTAAAATAAATAAATAAATAAATAAATAATAACGTTAAACAAAAGGCGCAGCTTGCACAATTTATCATCCTTGATTGTCTCGTTAAGATGACGCTGAAGTGAAATAAAGTGATAGTAGAACACTCTGGGATGTAACAACCCCACCACTAAAATTACAGACCATGGTTCAATAAAGTTTCTGTATCACCAACCCAACGGCACCTAAAACCGAGTTCAAACTGCACAATTTTAGCCCCGATTTTGGCTCACCGACAGGTTTTGAGAAATCACCAACAAATGCCTGAAATCACAGGCAAATCGGTGCTCATTCACGCGAATGACAATCACGCAGTGTGAAAGAGCAAAGGCGCCATCTGATAGAATCAGCTATGAGTCACCGACGCCCGTGAGATATTTGGCATGCTAAATATCTATCTAAAGCACAAAAATTTGCTTGACCATCCACAACAACAGCACATTGAAAAGTTATGTATTTAGCTCCAACTGTTGTTGCAGAACACACAATCCTTGTTGTTAGCGTCTCCCCAAACATTTCCTCCTCCATATAATTCTTTTCTTTTGTTGTTTTCGCTGCAAATCAGCGCACAAGCAATTCGTATTTCAAGCTTCTTGCGGGATACTATTTTTAATAATAATCCCATTGTGTGTCTCAATCAGCTCCCTAGTTCAGTAGTCAGGGCACTGATCAGGGTATCAGCCACATTCACTTTCATTATATACTGATTCACGACCTAGGGAGCTAGGGAGCTGATTGAGACGCAGGGCCAGTCTCACGCAAGAACTCCGGTCTTGAACGCGTGATATTGCGTAGTTTCCTTGTCATGTCTCGCGTGTGTTTGGTTGTGAAACGTAGTTTGCGTGCCAGACAGAGTTGTCTGCGATTCTTCCTATTGTAAAGTCATGCAGTGTGAAACCTTCTGTCGCTTGAAATCTTGAAGCTTGAGAGCCCAGCGCAGCAAATGCTGGTTAGAGGAAGATATGTTGGACAGAAAAGTTAGAGGATTAAGGTCTGTATACACAATCACAGGTAGAGCACTACTCCCAAGGTACACCTCAAAATGTTGTACAGCCCACAATAAAGCCAAAGCTTCCTTTTCAATTGTGATATGACAGTTGGCCCTTTGAGAACTTGCGGGAGAAATAAGACACCGTGTTCAATGCCTTGGGCATCTTCTTGAATAAGGAGAGCTCCCACACCAAAGTGGCTTGCATCTACCTGCAGCTTTAATTACAGTTTAAAGTTAGGTGCAGCTAACACAGGGGCATTGCTCAGCAAGTTTTTAGCCGCTTCAAATGCTTGATCACAGTCACGACTCCAGATAAACACTCTCGTTGTGCTAAAGATGACTGTGAGAGGAGCAACTGACATTCCCAGAAATCGGTGAAGCTCACGCTTGTTGTTAGGTTTGTGGAACTTAAGAATAGCTTCCACTTTTGCTTTTATAGGTTTCACCCAGCCATGACCTACATTTTTCCCTAGGTAGGTTACTGTAGCCTTACCTATTTCACACTTAGACAGGTTTAAGGTTAGCGAAGTACGCTTTAACCTTTCAAAATCCTTTCCAAGGTTTTAATGTGGTCTTCCCATGACTTAGTATAGACTACGATATCGTCAAGGTATGCGTCACAATTAGGTACATCACCCAACACAATATGCATCATGAAAAGGAGAGGACAGAATATTCCAGGAAGTAGTCTGGCGTAACGAATGCAGAGATTTGAGCAACACAGGCAGTGAGTGGCACTTGCCAATAACCCTTTAATAAGTCAAGTTTTGTAACAAACCTGTCTGATCCTACCCGATCTACACAATCCTCCATTTAAGGGAGTGGAAAGGAGTCAGACTTCGTCACTGCGTACACTTTGCGGAAGTCAGTACAAAACCGGTATGTGCCATCTGCCTTTGGAACTAATAAACATTGTGAACTCCACGGGCTCTGACTATGCTGAGCCAGGCCGTGCTGTAACATGTACTCGACTTCAGTTTTCATTATGTGACGCTTACTTAGGTTAACTCTGTAGGATTGCTGTTTGATCGGTTTAACTGAGCCTACACTACACTACACTGATCACCACACCCAGCTGCAGCTCATTACCAGGACTATAAAGGACTTCCACACACACCACCTCACGGCGAAGTATTGTTAACTGTTGTTGTCAATTCCGAGCGTTTCCCTGTATTCCCTGTCTGCCTGTTCCTTGTTACCGTTCCTGCCTGTTCCCTGTTTATTGACCCATTGCTGCCTGTCCTGACCCTTGCTTTGTATAATGACCTGTGAGTGATATCTGCCAGTCCCGAACCTCTGCCTGTACCTGGATTACGATTCTGTCTACCCTCTGCTGTACCTGTTTGCTCCTGATACCCTGCCTATACAACCACGCTTACATTTAATAAAACACTGCACTTGGAACCCCTGCCTGAGTCTTCCATTCACAACAGAATACTTAGCCATACAAAGATCCTGCAGCATCTACGAGCATTATCAGTTTCAGCATGGACCCAGCACGGTGTCTCGTTGGCCTGCGCCAAGGTAACTCTAGCTTCGAGGATCATATTCAGAAGTTCCTGGATGTCGCTTATCTATCTGATCTGCCGGACTATGCCCTCATTGACTTCTTTGGTTACGGATTAAATGAACCATTAAAAACCTATTTACTTACCAATGGTCCCCGAGGATCGTTCATGGAATTCTTGGACTTTGCCCTGCTCGCAGTTGGTTTGACTTTCACTGTGGGGGTCGTGGAGAAATGCGACATCCCTTTGAGCCACGTAATGGCGGCCGCTACGGACAGCGTGCACAAAATGAAAGCTGCTACAACACAATGTCACGTCTCCGCTGATCGTCCAGAGCACCGTCACGTCTCCGGTGATCGTCCAGAGCAATGCCATGTCTCCGTTGATCGCCCAGAGTCACGTCACGTCCCCACTGTTTCCCAGAGCAGTCTGCTGCTGTCCCAGAACGACCTGCTGCCATCTCTAGATCAGCCAGGCAGTGGAGAGGATTGCGTTGCAGTGTGGCAGATCCACTGATGACTTCAGTACGAGCGGCTGGCATTTCTAAGCAACCACCAGCTACTTCTCTCTCAAGCTAGCCGGACGCTTCGCACCCAAGCCAGCCGGTTGCTTCCCACTCAAGCCAGTCGGCCACTTCGCTTTCAAGTTCGTCTGTTGCAACGCTCCCAAGTTCATCTGTTGCAACGCTCTCAAGTGCGTCTGTTGCAACGCTGTCAAGTTCGTCTGTTGCAACGCACTCAAGTTCGCCGGTTGCTGTGAACTCATGTTCGCCGGTTGCAACGCAGCCAATTCACCAGTTGCAGCGCACACAAGCGCCCTGGACGCGATGGACAAAATGGCTGCTTTGCCAGTGCCCACGGGCAAGATGGCCGACCCTGCAGTGCTGAAGGCGTTCCAGCCACTGAGTCCGCTCCAGAAACCGCTCCAGTCGGTGAACCATCGCCTCACTCTCGGAGGAGGAGGAAGAGGAGGAGGAAGAAGGCATCCTCCTCTCTTCAAGATGCACACATCCTTCAAGAGGCTGCTGTGGGTCTGGAGACCACTCCAGAGGTCTCTCCTGCTCCACCCAAGTGTCGTGCTCTGCCAGCACCGCCCACACTTCTTGCTCTGCCAGCGCCGCCCGAGCTTCTAGCCCTGCCAGCACCACCCAAGCTCCAAGCCCTGCCAGCGTCGCCTAAGCTACTTGCTCTGCTAGCACCGCCCAAGCTTCTAGCCCTGTCAGCACCACTCAAGCGTCTTGCCCTACCAGTGCCGCCCAAACGCCTTGCCCTGCCAGCCCCTGACCCTCCGTGGCTGCCCATGACACTTGACCCTCTGTGTCTGCCCGAGTTCCTGGACCTGCATTGGGGACCCCGTTCCAGTCTGCATGCAGGTCTACAATGCACCCACCCCCCCTCCCTAGCTGTTCCTTTTACACCGCGAGGACGCGCCTTCCGGGGGGGCATTATGTCACGATTACCGTCTGCTCCTGTCAGTTCCTTGACTACACTTCCCACAATTCTCCCTGTCAGTCACATGTTTACTCCACACCAATCACCTGTTGCCACATACAGCCTAGCACACTACACTGATCACCACACCAAGCTGCAGCTCATTACCAGGACTATGAAGGACTTCCACACACACCACCTCACGGCGAAGTATTGTTAACTGTTGTTGTCAATTCCGAGCGTTTCCCTTTATTCCCTGTCTGCCTGTTCCTTGTTACCATTCCTGCCGTTCCCTGTTTATTGACCCATTGCTTCCTGTTCTGACCCTTGCTTTGTATAACGACCTGGGAGTGACATCTGCCAATCACGACCTCTGCCTGTACCTGTATTACGATTCTGTCTACCCTCTGCTGTACCTGTTTGCTCCTGATACCCTGCCTGTACGACCACGCTTACATTTAATAAAACGCTGCACTTGGATCCCCTGCCTGAGTCTCCCATTCACAACAGCAGGTAACACAAGGGGGGGAGACACAACAATAAATGGATTATAATGCCTTAAAAATATAAATAGTCAAATGTTTTGTGTAAACATACAACTAAATGTAAAACATAATCCTCTTAGAAGCAATTGTAATACGAGATGATACTCCTCAGGGGCAGAAAACATATAGACATTCACCCTTGAAGGCTGAATTGCTCCTGCTCCAGTTGTCATTTTGGCCATTCAAAGTTAAAATATTACCTCTCGCATGCACGCAGAACATCTCACATTCAATTTTTATTTTTATTTTTTTTGTGTAAGCCCATTCTGACCCTATGTGATAAAGATTATAGAAATATGTTAGATATTCTCTCTTACCCAGATAAAGAGGAGAAATAAACACCTGGATTCCCAGCAGTTGATGTTGAAGTAGCTGGCTATTTTAGTTACTAGGAGTTACTGTGACAATGTAGATATTATGGTCTGGTTTCACATACAGGGCTTAGATTAAGCCAGGATTAAGGGTAACACTTTACAATACGGTTCATTTGTTAAACATTAGTTAATGGATTAACTAACATGAACTAACATTGAGCAATACATTTGTTACTGTATTTACTAATCGTCGTTAGTGTTAGTTAATGAGAATACAGTTGTTCATTCTTTGTTCATGTTAGTTCACAGTGCATTAACTAATGTTAACAAGCTTTTAATAATGTATTAGTAAATGTAATTAACATTAACAAAGATTAATAAATGCTGTATAAGTGCAGTTCATTATTAGTTCATGTTAACTAATGTAGTTAACTAATGTTAACTAATGAACCGTATTGTAAAGTGTTACCGGATTAAGCTTTAGTTCAATTAGGACATTTAAAGCTACTGTCTGCAACTTTTCCTCTTTGTCGCCATCTCTGTTTGAAACATGCGATTGCAGTCATATGCAGAACAGTTATCTGTATGTGCGTTGTACGTCAGCGCAGATGGATCTAATGCTTGCTGTCAGTCACCGCACCGGTGTGGATACTGAACTTCAGAATCACAGATTCTACATCTTAAAGGTATGACCAATATAAGATTTTTTCACTGGAAAATATCAGCTGAACAAGTAAGTAACATTTCTGCCACTTTTGTTCTGACCAACTGAGGAAAAAAGCATGAGGCCCACAATAAATTGCGCTGCCAATGATGATTAAATCTAACAATCTCTTAGCTCGGATCATGCCAAACCGTGCAAATTATTTTTACTGTTATATTGTTCTCAAATTGTTATTGTTAACAACATCAGCATTGCGTGACTGTGTATTTAGTGTGTATTTAGCGTTACCTGTAGATTTCAATTTCTGTATCCACTCCACAGTCCGAAGTCTTTTGTTTTTTGACTACGGGTGAATCTCCAGTTGTCACTGATGATTGTCATTTGGACCTTTCTGGATTACAATCCGCTATCACAATTATTAGTTTAATTATTTCAGTTGCTGTGAGAAAAGGCTATAAATGTGCCGCTACCGGCAGCTTCCTCACGTGATAAAACGACTAGCCTCTCGACGGGACTTCCACAAATTTCACATGGGTAATGCGTCCCTCACGTGAAATTACCAATCACATGGATTCAGTTGACTGTTTTTCGCCCACAGAGTTTTGCCATTTAATTAGCTCCTGAGCAAAGCAGTAAATATGGTTATAATACTGAATGGACCTTCCTTTGTTTACGGACGTGATGTAATGACGCACAGACAAACTGCTGCATGCTTGAATTTCCTGCGGAAATCATCCATGTCGCTCTTATTATAAAACATTATTACAAGCTTACTGTTGTGAATCTAGACAATATAATGAGATCGTTTTGAACACTGGCTGGTTATGTACTTGTTCAAAAGTTGATTTTGGATAATTTTTAACCAAACAAAGTTGCGGACTGCAGCTTTAAGTAGTTTTTATAAACATGCCTTAGAAAAAATCATTACTGGTCTGCATCCTGAGACAAAAAACAATGGCAAGTTGCTTTTAGTTATGACTATATAATTTAGCTCAAACATGCATTTTAGTCTGGGAACCAGGGGTAAATGTAACAAAGTTAAAGGCTCAGGGAAGTAAGTGGGACGTGGGAACCGGCAAGCGATCAACATAACTTTGATGAAAAAAATAAACATAAACAACAAAACAAAAGTATGCATAAAAAAAAAAAAAATACCAACATAAATGTCCCAAGCCTTGTCCTCTCATCCTTTTCTGCTGTCACTCACTACTTTTATCCTCCCAGGGCTTCTCCGTTGGACTCAAGACCGGTGTGGTACACAGGTGATCCTCATTAGCACTTGTGCCACCGGCTGCGCTCCATTCCCATGGCTCTTGGCCCCACCTTGCTTGCCACAGTATATTCTTTAAATCTTAAGGCACAATGACGCTTAAAGCTCTGAAATGAAGAAAAAAACACTTACAAGGTTTATTTATACCTGAGTGAATAAAGAAATAATACTTAGCTCAAGTAACAAAATCAATCAATCAATCAATCAATAATAGGGCTGTAACAATACATCTGCAACCAGTTGAAAATCAATTAAAACGTGACGATTCAAGTCGGATGAGATGCTAAATGAATCGCAATATAGTTGGGGGCAGGGGTTTATGTGAATGTATAGCTGAGGGGAACTGACTATGTTCAGAAAAGTTTAGATGGTATTTTATTTTCATCTTCAATCAATTTTTATCATTATAATCCTCTGAATTTATTCCAGCCTTGCCGGATCTGGGCCATTATCAGGGCAAACCATTTTGGCTACCTGGGATGATGCCACCAATAACCGGAAAGCCTTATGCAACAAGCATTTTATCCATAACAACCAAAAAAGCTTAAAGCAACAATTATGTTGCCAATAATAACTAGAAAGGCCTAAGCAATGAGCATGTTGCCGACACCTGCATAAACAAGAAACAAGGATAAAAGGAAAAGTTGACTTAGCTGCAGTGAAGACACATTCAGAAATGAAAAGAGGATGAAAAATTAGATATGATGAGGATGCTTTGATATTCCTTGGGAGCATTTAGGGAGGGCTGATCTTGCTCTTATGGCCTGGTGATGTTAGCAAAACTCTGGCAAAGAAGGATCCATTGTCAGTAAAGCAGCAAAGCATGAGAACTGCTTTCTTGGAGGTCAGTTCCAAAACAAGCATTAGTTTAAGCTGCGAATTTGTGTAATTACCAATCACATGGATTCAGTTGACTGTTTTTCGCCCACAGAGTTTTGCCATTTAATTAGCTCCTGAGCAAAGCAATAAATGTGATTATAATACTGAATGGACCTTATAGGCATGTTTGACGACAGGGGCATATTATTGATTGATAAAAACTTTTCGTCATGCAGTTCCTTGCACAATACTATATTATGACCTCAAAACTTGGACTCAGCCAATGGCAAGCCATAGGGACTGATGGGGATGTGACAGCTTTCTCTGGGGTTCCCAGGATCAGTCAGCCAACTGGAAACCCAAATGTACTAAATAAAATGAGTTCATTGTACTCAAATATGACTGAAAGATATGTGGACTCAATAACTGAAGCAGAACTTAAAGTGAATATTAAGGAAATTAAGGAAAACATTTTATTATTTGCTAATTATCTCAATATTAATAAAATTTCCATACAGCTGCCACCCTTCCTGTAACAATGGATTTGTACACAGTCTGTATATGTGACCTGTGAGACGTGATGTGGCGTGGTGTGGTGTGGTTCAGGGAAGATGAACAGGATCTTGCCCTTGAGCAAAACACTTAAGCCTGCATTGCTTCAGGGAGATCAACACTGTAATACATTCATGATGCTGTCACGATAATGGCATGTTTGAAAGTTATACAAACAAATTTGAGTAGCCCTTGGTTGTGTGGTGATACATAAATCTTCTAAATAAATAAAGATGTGTTCCAACCGAGGCAGAATGACAAAAGGTTTATTGTTCATAGCAAGTGCAGCAGAAATTATACAATCAATCAAATAGCAGTGGATGAATTCAACTGATGGATTCTCAAATTTCAGTATTGTGTATGTGTGTTTACCTGCAAATATATGTGAGTGTACATCCTTTCTGGATGGCATAAATTAACCTCTGTTGCCATGTCTGGCATGTAAACAGAAAAAAAAAAAAAAAAATCTGGATTTAAAGGGTTAGTTCACCCAAATATGAAAATAATGTCATTTATTACTCACCCTCATGTAGTTCAACACCTGTAAGGCCTTCATTCATCTTCGGAACACAAATTAAGATATTTTTGATAAAATCCAATGGCTCAGTGAGGTCTGCATTCACAGCAATGACACTTCCTCTCTCAAGATCCATAAAGGTACTAAAAACAAATTTCAAATTTAATTTGCAGTTCATGCGCGCTCAGTAGTTCTACCTTAAAATTATAAAGTGACAAGAATACTTTTTGTGCAGCAAAAAAAAAAAAAAAAAACTTTTCAACAATATAGTCATGGGCCAATTTCAATACTGCTTCTGAACTTTACAAATCGAATCAGTGAGTCGGATCTCTCATCAAACGGCTTAAGCCATGCACACACTTAATGATTGTAAGGCTGAATATGAATGTAAACAATTCCATGTTTAAGTATTTAAATCTGCTTCAGTTGCAGGAAACAATCGCTGTATGTTGAGCACAGTCTTAGAATGTTTTAGCTGGTTATTAAATGTGTGTCTGGCTGAAACTTCTGAAATAAAGTGACTTTGGTGCGATTCATAAAGCTCTAAATCAGTGATTAAACTTAAGATGCAATCAGTGAATCAGGCCACTTTATGGTGATGTAATCATTAAGCAGCGGGATTATCCAAACCTGCTTGAATGCTGTGGGAAAGGTACCAGTGTGAAGAGAGGTGTTGTGAGTGCAGATAAAACTGAAGAAGAAATGGCTTGAAGTAGATGAGTGGGGATAGGATCAAACAGACAGGTAGTAGGGTGATTTTAAAGGATGGGTTTAGAGAATTCTGGGGGACAGTGATCACCATAATGATAGCCTCAAATGAAACATTCAATGAAACATCAACATAGGGGTAGCTAGTAATGCTGTTTGTAGAGTTATTTAATCCATTAATCTTTATCTTTAATTCAGTAATTGCCCCATCTTTTCAAAAGAGTAACTTGGAAACATTACAAGGTATGAAATTACTGATGTATAGGTGTCCATGATTTCAGCTTCATGTTATTTTACCTTTACTCACTTTTTTAAGAGGAGGTGCAGCATGTTTTAGTGCATAAATATACCAACTCACTGACATCTGTTCAAGAGTTAATCCTCATCTCTGACAATTTTCTTTTTACTGTTGACCATGTGTCTACACTGGTTAATGTTTGCTCTTGTCTCAATTGGTAAGTTTTTTATATGTATTTATAATTTTTCAATATCCTTGTTTTTGTGTCTACATTTGATTACTCAAAATCTAATAAACCATTGGAACATGTTCAAAGTGCCATGCTTACAATTCTAGCAATCATCAGTGTAAATTATTATTTTTTATTTTATTTTATTTTTTTTGGCATAAAACAAACTACTGCAAAAAATAATAAGATTCCATTGTTACCTAGCCACGCTGTACCTGATCTATATCTTACATTTAGTTTTGCTGGGGTATATTTGATACACTTAAAATGAAATTAATTAATTTGGATGTTTCCACACAAAGCACATTTTAGTAGGTAGCACATTTTTTTTAGCTAAAAACGTTTGATACATGGGCCATTCAATGTCTTTAAAATCTAACAATGAAAAATGAATTCAATGAAATTAATAAATTGAATAGGATGTAGTAAATTCACTCTAAAACTTAACAGTTAAATGTACTAAATAAAAATTAGTTCATTGTACTAAAATATTTCCGAAAGTTATGTGAACTCAACAGAACTAAACTTTAGTTATAGCAAATGTCTATGGATCATTTGATTATTGATTCAGTATTTGTTACGTTACTGGTGTGTAGAAACACGCACGACTAGGAGAATACGATCAAAGTCCAACTTTACTAGATAATCCAAAGTAGCATACAGGGAACACAGGAGATAAACACACACTGGCATACAACAATTACCGACAAAGACAAGAGTGCAGGGTGAGTGGTAATATACAAGTCCTAACGAGTGCTGATGATGATCGTCTTCAGGTGCGTGTGATGGAGATGACGTGCAGGTGCAGGGCAGAGAGGATGCTGGGAAGTGTAGTGCAGGAACCGGTGGTTGTAACAGTACCGCCCCCCTCCGGCAAGGCGCGTCCTCGCGCCGTAGAGGAACATCCAAGGGGGCAGGCCGGAGGGGGTTCAGGAGGTGGACGGTGAGGCTGGAGGATGAGTCTGATGGAGGCCCAGTCCCCAACCAGGATGCTGTACATCGGCGGCGGCGCTGATGAAGGGAGGAGCCATGGTGGTGAAGGCATCAGCACCACCTTGGGGACGAACGAAGGCGGCCGCGGCGATGGAGGAGGAACCCACGGCGCTGATGGACGACAGATGGAGCGGCTCGATGACGACGACCCAGGCGACCGCGACGGAGCCACAGCGACGACGATCCGAGGAGGATGCAGGGATCCTGAGGGCTGAGGTGTAGCTGGAGCGACCAAGGGCGGAGACGGAGCCTGAGGGAGGGCGGAGCTAGCTGGAGCAGTAGGGGTGGAGGGCCGGAGAGTAACGGACGGCCCGTAAGTCCGTTGCATAGGCGGTGTGACGTCCGACCCAGGTGCAGTTGACGGTCCGAGGCAGCTCCGCGAAGCCGATGGCTCGAAGGTCCCAGCAGACGACGAGGGAGGGAGGAGCGTAGGCGAAGGAGTCAGGTCGATGGGTTGAGGAAGAGAGACGGGAATAGATGTTGGAGGCAGAGCCACGGGAACTTCATGCCTCGGAGGAGATGGCTCACAGTGGTCCCGCGGTGTCACCACGTCACTGAGAGGAGGTGATGGTGGTGTAGCGGGACTGATGGGAGACAGCTCGGGAAGAACAGCGGACTTGGTTGGGGTCAGGGAAGGCGGCAGAGATGGAGATTCCAGTAGAGGATGTGGCAGAGAGAGGCTGGTAGGAATCGATAAGTCCAGTAGAGAGTTTTCAAACAGCGGAGAAGTAGTATTGTAGTTGGTGGACTCACTCTCAGTGACGGGCGGGTGGGCGGGGCTTTTCTCCAGCTCGACGTCCGCAACACCTACTCCCTCGTCGCTGACAGGGACCCCTGACTCGAACTTCTCAGTTGGAAATACCTCAGGCTCGGTCGCTCCTCCTGGCGTGGGCTCTGACGTCACGGTGGGGTCGTCGTTTCCATCGGCGGTGGGTCTCTGGTTGGGAACTGGGTACGGAGGGGTTCCGGATCGGGGCCGCTTGAACTCCACGCATTTAAGCATGGCTTCCCTCCAGTTCAAGCCGGTGGTATCAGGCAGCACACAAGGTCCATTGTAGCTCGCCCCGATCCGGTATAACTTCCTCAATTCCTCATCATCCAGCTGACTGTTGACGGCAAAAAGGAAAAAACGTGAAGAAAAAACTAAAAAGTCAGGGCTCTCCTGAGCCAAGGCGATGAATTTAGCCCATTCATCCATTTAGGGCGGTCGGTAATTCTGTTACGTTACTGGTATGTAGAAACACGCACGACTAGGAGAATACGATCAAAGTCCAACTTTACTAGATAATCCAAAGTAGCATACAGGGAACACAGGAGATAAACACACACTGGCATACAACAATTACCGACAAAGACAAGAGTGCAGGGTGAGTGGTAATATACAAGTCCTAATGAGTGCTGATGATGATCGTCTTCAGGTGCGTGTGATGGAGATGACGTGCAGGTGCAGGGCAGAGGGGATGCTGGGAAGTGTAGTGCAGGAACCGGTGGTTGTAACAGTATTCAGTAAAATATGCCTTTTGTGAAATGCATTTTATTGAGTGGAACAATTTAAGATACTGCAAAGAAAACAACCTGTAATTTGAGTTTGCGTGAAACATTCTCAAGAGAGACTGTGAAACCAGAACAGATGTTTTGATTGTTGTAACACTGTCCCATTTCATGCTTGCAGTAAACACCCAAGAAAAGGCATTACTGGTGTTTGTCCTCATTCTGAGTTGATCTGGTGCATACAATGAAACCTTATTGTAAAGTATTCCCCATTGAAAATGTTTACACCACAGGACATGAAGCATTGACCCAGAACCATATTTTGTAATTCCTCTCACAGACACTGTAAGAGACCTGCAGAGTTCTCCAGACTCAGTTAGAGATCAGAATGAAAAGCAGTGTTGTACATTTGACCGTCTGAAGCAGATCCTCACTGATTGTCGGGCTGCAACTCAACGAAACGTACTCGGTTACTAACGTAACCTCGGTTCCCTGAGATACGGAACGAGTACTGCGTATGGGGAAAAGTCTCCCTTTTTCCCCGTCACTGAAGCCTTTTTCAATAACGCAGTGTAACTGCATCGTCATTGGTTCACTCATAGACAAGTCGTTGAACCAATGACGGCGCGGCATAGCTGTGCGGCCTATGGCGAGAGAGCGTGCGAACTTTCCCGCCGAAATGGGCGGGGCAAAGGGCTATATAAGCAGGCGTTTCGCCATAGGATTTCAGGCCAATCGACTGAAGCGACGACACTGAAGCCGCAGCCTCGTGGCACGGCAAGTAACGCAGTACTCGTTCCGTATCTCAGGGAACCGAGGTTACGTTAGTAACCGAGTACGTTCCCTTTCGATACTTCACTCGTACTGCGTATTGGGAACGAATTCAACCGCGCCGTGCCACGGCAGGGAACGACATAACTTGTTCTGGACGCCGAAGGGGGACCGAGAGAGCAAGTAGGAAGGCAAAGCCGTCGTAACCCTTGTTACACTACAAGAGGAGATAACTCCTGTTCGGTGAGAGATGGAACTCGAAGAGGCCATCTAGTTAGAGCTAGGCCTCCATTAGACCAAGCCCAGGAGGAAGCCATTCCTCTGGTGGAATGAGCCCTAACTCCTAAGGGGCATTGCATGTCCAAGGAGGAGTAACAGAGATTAATCGCGTCAACTATCCAACGCGAGAGACGTTGTTTTGAGACCGAAGACCCCTTGGTGCGGCCACCAAAACAGACAAAAAGCTGATCTAACTGCCTGAAAGGCTGCGATCGCTCTACATAGGTCCTCAATGCCCTGACAGGGCAGAGTAACTCCAGCTCCTGTTCATCCGTGGAGGGAGGAAAAGCAGAGAGCGAAATGACCTGAGCTCTAAACGGAGTAGAGAGCACTTTGGGTACGTAGCCATGTCTAGGTTTCAGCACGACTTTAGAGTCGTTAGGCCCAAATTCGAGGCACGCAGGGCTCACAGAGAGGGCCTGCAAGTCGCCAACGCGCTTGACCGATGCTAGAGCAAGTAGCAGAGCGGTTTTCAGGGTTAACGGCCTGAGGTCAGCTGAACTCAGCGGCTCAAAGGGGGGACCTTTGAGAGCCCTAAGGACCAAGGAAAGGTCCCAAGTGGGAACAGTAAGGGGACGAGGAGGATTTAACCGCCTAGAACCCCTCAGGAAACGAACCACAAGGCTGTTTCGACCCACTGACTGGCCAGCGATAGGAGCATGAAACGCAGAGATGGCTGCTACGTATACCTTGAGCGTTGAGGGGGAGCGCCCCAGATCCAAACGCTCCTGTAAGAAGGACAGTATCGGAGATACATCACATCCTACGGGGTCTATGTTGCGTGTAGAACACCAACCAACAAAGACCGACCATTTCTGGGCGTAGAGGCGTCTCGTGGACGGAGCTCTCGCCTGAGATATGGTCTCTAGTACGTCCCTGGGAAGGTTAGTCGGCTCCCATCGAGGGACCAGAGATGTAGAGCCCAGAGCTCTGGCTGTGGGTGCCAGATTGTTTTGTTCGCCTGAGAGAGGAGGTCCCGCCTCAGGGGAATGGGCCATGGGGCTCTCGTGGAGAGCCTGAACAGCTCTGAGGACCAAGTCTGGCTCCTCCAGAGCGGGGCCACTAGGAGGACTCTGTGTCAATCTTCCCTGACTCGCCTGATGACCTGCGGGATCAGTGCGATCGGGGGAAATGCGTACAGGAGTGTGCTGGGCCAGGTGTGGGCCAACGCATCTACTTCCTTTGAGAAATATGTTGGGCAATGAGAGTTGTCTTCTGAGGCGAAGAGGTCTGTCTCCGCCCTCCCAAAGAGCTCCCAGATCCTGAGAACCATCTGGGGATGGAGCATCCACTCGTCTGAGGGGACGTTGCTCCGGGATAACATATCTGCACCCAGGTTGGTTTTGCCAGGTATATGAGTCGCCCTGAGCGACCGAAGCCTTGGTGTTGCCCACTCCAGAAGACTTTTCGCCAGAGCGCATAAGCGGCTGGACGAAAGACCGCCCTGGTGATTTATATATGACACCACAGTCATGCTGTCCGATTGGACTAAGACGTGGCGTCCCGTCAAGTGAGCCTGGAAAACTTGCAGGGCTTTCATCACTGCCAACATTTCGAGGCAGTTGATATGGAGATGGCTTTCCTCGTGGGACCACGAGCCGAAGGCCGGTCTGCCCTCGCACAGAGCCCCCCAACCTGAGTTGGATGCGTCCGTCGAGAGCACCGTCCTTCGTGACACTGCCTGTAGGGGTACCCCAAGACTGAACCAAGCAGGGTTCATCCAAGGTTTCAGGGCTAAAAGACAGGCCCGATTGACCTTGAGACAAAAGCGGCCGTGCCGCCAGGCATGTGGGGGGACCCGGGATTTCAGCCAGAACTGTAGCGGCCGCATCCGAAGAAGGCCGAGCTGCAGAACTGGGGAGGCGGAAGCCATCAGCCCCAAGAGCCTCTGGAAGAGCTTCAGAGGAAGGTAGGCTTTGTTCTTGACGGAAGCCGCGAGCTGCTGTACTGCCAGGGCGCGCTCTGGCGAGACCACCGCCGCCATGCGGACTGAGTCTAAAACTGTCCCCAGAAACGAAATGCGTTGGCTGGGGAGCAGTGAGCTCTTGGCTAAGTTGACCCTGAGACCCAGGCATTGCAAATGGCTGAGGAGTACGGATCTGTGGTGTTCCAGCTCGACTCGCGAATGGGCCAGAACGAGCCAATCGTCGAGATAATTCAGAACCCGGATTCCCATCTGTCTCAGAGGGGAAAGCGCCGCGTTCATGCACTTGGTGAAAGTGCGAGGAGCCAGAGACAGCCCGAAGGGCAGGACCGTGTATTGGTACGCCACTCCCTCGAATGCGAATCTCAAGAATCGTCTGTGAAGGGGGGCTATCTGGATGTGAAAATATGCATCTTTCAGATCCAGCAAACAGAACCAGTCCTTGTGACAAATCTGTGCGAGGATCTGCTTCAACGTCAGCATTCTGAACTTCCGTCTCATGAGGGAGCGGTTCAAAAGTCTGAGATCTAGGATGGGCCTGAGGCCGCCATCCTTTTTGGGGACCAGAAAGTAACGGCTGTAAAAGCCTGACTCGCTTTCTGAAGGGGGAACTATTTCTATAGCCCCTTTCTTCAGTAAAGTCATGACCTCGGCCCGGAGGACAGGGGTGTCATCCGGGTTCACAAAGGTTTGAAGCACCCCTCCAAAGCGAGGGGGCCGTCGTGCAAATTGGAGCGAGTAGCCCTGCTTTATGATCCCTAGGATCCAACTTGACACGTCGGGGATGGCCTGCCAGGCCTCGGCCCGAGTGACAAGGGGTTGAATGATGTCGGGTGATAGGCCGCTGGGAGGGGGGCCGTGCACCGAAGGGGGTGGAAGAGGAATTTTGCTCTCTTTTTGAGGAAGTAAAATAGTGTTTGCCGTGAAAACGGCGTTTTGTTTGGGCGCAACAAGTGTGGGCCCATTTACAACACAGAGCATTTCTCCCGCGCCCAAGTTTAAACAAGGCGGAGGGGAGACTGCACGAGGGAACTTTCAGGGTGGTCCGGTCGTAACGAGACATTCCCCGACCCTCTTCCTTCCTGCTATTGGATCAGGACGTCTTCGGAGTCACCGAGTCCAGCACAATCTTGGGCCGGGGTCCCTGGCGTCTCGGGAAGGAGGATTGGCGCTTAGCAGGGCGAGGGCACTGACGATGCTCCTTAGGCGGTGCTGCTTGAGAGGCGGATGGTGCAGGCTTGGTCTGCTGAGCCGGCGCAGTCCTGGGGCGGCTGGGAGCAGACGCGGAGCTGGAGCGCTTGGGCAGAAAGTGTCTCATGGCCTGAGACGACTTCTGCGCTGCTGTGAAGCGCTCAGTGAAGCTATCCACCGCTGGCCCAAAAAGACCGGAAGGGGAGACTGGGGCGTCCAGAAAGGCCGTCTTATCCAGGTCCTTAATTTCCGTAAGGTTGAGCCAAATATGGCGCTCAAGCACAACCAGGCTGGCCATGGAACGCCCAATGGCCTGGGCAGTGGCCTTCGTGGCCCGCAGGGCTAGATCGGTGGCGCTGCGGAGATCCTTGAAAGCCGGTGCATAAGTGCCGGACTCGTCTAAGGAGTGGAGGAGTTTAGCCTGGAACACCTGGAAGATCGCCATGGTGTGAAGCGCCGAAGCAGCTTGGCCAGCAGAGGTGTAGGCCCTTCCAGCCAGTGTAGAGGTGGTTCTGCAGGGCTTGGAAGGCAGGGCTCTTTTAGTTTTCCATCCCACAGCCGCGGGAGGACAAAGGTGAGCTGCCACCGCTTCATCCAGGGGCGGCAAGTGCTCATAGCCCTTTTCTTCTGCGCCGTCGACAGCAGTGAGGGCAGAACGGTGCGTTGTGTGGAGGCGGGCGGAGTACGGAGCGCGCCACGACTTCGTAAGCTCCTGTTCAATGGGCTCCAGAGGAGGCGGGGGAGCGGGTTCGTCCGGCTCGCCAGCCCATCCTTCTGCTTCAGAAGCCGCAAGGGACATGGAGTCGTCGGGCTCTTCGTCGGATCCTCCAAACGAGACGAGGTCGCTCGCATCTGCAGAGGGACGCTGCTCTGGTCGGGAGAACAGGACGGGAGATTGTTCTCTAGAGGGAGAAGGCGAGGCACGCGGGGGCTGGGCCGGCGTGAGCTCGCACGACTCCGGGCGCCGAGACACTCTACCCCGCTGTCTTTTCTTGGCCGGCTCGCGGGAGGAAGGAGACGGGAGGGCGCGAGCGGCGAGATCGCCTTCAGTGAAGAAGGCGACCCGCGAGCGCAGAGAACCGAGGCTCATGCTCTCGCAGTGCGGGCATGAGGCTCCAGCGAGCGCGCCGTCGGCGTGGGACTTGCCCAGGCACGCGACACACTCGCTGTGTCCGTCGTCGTCGTGCAGAGGGGCTCTGCACGTGCCACAGGAGTGGCGCGGCATTTGCAGCAACGCCGCCGCCGTTATAACGGCGATTGTGGGGGCTCTTTTAGAGTGGCGAGGGCCGCGGAAGCTCTTTTAGAGCAGTAGAACCGCTGGAGGAACGCTCTTTTAGAACGGCAGAATCCGCGGGAGAAACTCTCAGAGGCGCGCCGGATGGCGGCAGGAGACACGCTGAGAAGGCGGTCGGAAGCGGGAGCGGGAGGCGGGCGTCTCGAGGACGGCGCTCGGGGCGGCAGTCAGCGAGGGCGCCGGCGCTGTCTCCGACCAGCGAGTTCAGCTGGGTCCGCTGCGGGGCCTCTTCAGACGGCGGCGGGAGCTTCTGAAGGCGGCGAGCTTCCTCAGGCTTCAGGCGGAGATCAGCGAAGAGATGCGTTGTCGTCGCTGAAGGAGAAAGGACTGAAATCCTATGGCGAAACGCCTGCTTATATAGCCCTTTGCCCCGCCCATTTCGGCGGGAAAGTTCGCGTGCTCTCTCGCCATAGGCCGCGCAGCTATGCCGCGCCGTCATTGGTTCAACGACTTGTCTATGAGTGAACCAATGACGATGCAGTTACACTGCGTTATTGAAAAAGGCTACAGTGACGGGGAAAAAGGGAGACTTTTCCCCATACGCAGTACGAGTGAAGTATCGAAAGGGAACCAACGAAAGAAGACATTTCTGTCCTGGACCGGATTGGCAAGAATCATAGATGTGACCTTCTTGGTTCTTTACATAATCACCATTATTGTTTTTCTGTCTGTGCTTGGGATGCTTTGGTTTCCATAGTGTTGCCTTATATACATGAGATAGCACACAATAGGGATCATTTTAGCAGGATTACTAAAAGAATGCAGATGGAGAATTTTAAAATATTTTTATTTCAAGTTTCTTTGTACAGCTATTTACTGGTTTGCTCTTTAGTGAATAATTACATGCACAGACACATTCTTGATTGTATGGAAAACATTAAAATTGCTTTCATATTAATATTTGTAGAAACAACATTAGATGTTTTTTGTTTGTTTGTTTTTCTAAATTAAACTTAAATGATTGTATGAATCAATAAAGGCTGATTTGTATTATTTTTGTTGATAACATACAACATTCTTTTTTTGATAAAACACAAGGAGGAAAGAATTGACTAATATAATACAAATTCTCATGTCAAAATAACTAGAAGCAGTTTTACAAACAAAAAATGAAAGAGCATTGTTTGTCTTTAGCTTATTTTCAATTAGCTTTTTTAAGCAGTAAATTAGATAATGTTAATTTTAACAACCAACGTGCAACGTCTTAGAAACTTTTTGAAACTTTTTTTTCTTGAGTTGAAGATTTCAGACCTTGACGTGGTATAAATTTCAACAGAGGTGAAAACAACATGACAAGTTTTTTGATTGTTAAATTCTGATTGGCTGGTTTGACCAAAAATTGTTAAATCGAACGTCCACAGAGTTAAATCAACACTGCTGTACATAATGTCCCATTCTACAGAATGTTAAAATACCACTGAAGCAGTGTTGAAGTTAAAGGGTTAGTTTGCCCGAAAAAAAAAAAATAAAATGTCATTAATTACTCTCATGTCGTTCCACACCCTTAAGACCTTTGTTCATCTTCAGAACACAAATTAAGATATTTTTTAATAAAGTCCGATGGCTCAGTGAGGCCTGCATCACCAGCAATAACACTCCCTTTTTCAATGCCCAGAAAGCTACTGAAGACATATGCATGTGACTACAGTTGTTCAACTTTAATATTATAAAGCAACGAGAATATTTTTTGTGCAACAAAAATAAAAAATAGCGACTTTATTCAACAATATCTAATGATGGGCGATTCCACAACAGCATGAAACCTCGTTTACCGAAATCATGTGATTTTGGCGCTCTGAACCACTGATTCGAAACAAATGATTCCCAAAGCTTTGAAGCTTCATGAAGCAGTTATTGTGGAATAAAGTCGCTATTTTGTTATTTTTGGTGCACAAAACGTATTTTCGTCGCTTCATAACATTAAAGCTGCAATCCGCAACTTTTTTTGGTTAAAAATTATCCAAAATCAATTTTTGAGCAAGTACATAACCAGCCAGTGTTCAAAACTATCTAATTGTCTTGTCTCGATTCACAACAGTAAGCTTGTAATAATGTTTTATAATAAAAGCGACATGGTGGATTTCCGCGGGAAATTTGAGCATGCAGCAGTTCCTCTGTGCGTCATTACGTCACGTCCGTAAACAGAAAGGAAGGAGTCCTGTTCAGGCTAGTCAGTTATATCATGTGAGGACACTGATAAGACTTTGAACTGTGGAGTGGATACAGAAATTGAAATCTACAGGTAAGGCTAATATACACATAGTCACACAATGCTGATGTTGTTAACATTAACAATTTGAGAACAATATAACAATAATAATAATTTGCACGGTTTGGTGTGATCAAAGCTAAATGATCGTTAGATTTAATCATTATTAGCAGCGTGATTTATTGTAGGCCTAATGCTTTTCCCATCAGTTGCTCAGAACAAAAGTGTTCAGCTGATATTTTCCAGTGAAAATTCTTATATTGGTCATACTTTCAAGATGTTGAATCTGTGATTCTGAAGTTCAGTATCCACACCGGTGCGGTGACTGACAGCAAGCATTAGATTAATCTGCGCTGACGAGCTGTGATGATGCACAACGCACATACAGATAACTGTTCCGCATATGACTGCAATTGCAGGTTTTAAACAAGAGATGGCGACAAAGAGGAAAAATCGCGGACTACAGCTTTTAAGGTTGAAGTACTGTAGTCACATGAACTGTTTTAAATATGTCTTTAAAAAAGGAAATTATCTTGCTGGCTATGCAGGCCTCACTGAGCCATTGGATTTTATCAAAATATCTTAATTTGTGTTCTGATGAATGAAGGTCTTAAACTGACAGTTCACCCAAAAATGAAAATTTGATGTTTATCTGCTTACCCCCAGGGCATCCAAGATGTAAGTGACTTTGTTTCTTCAGTAGAACACAAATGATGATTTTTAACTCCAACCGTTGCCGTCTGTCAGTGAAATAATGGGAGTGAACTCAATCATTAAGTGTCGAAAACACTTGCATAGACAAATCCAAATTAAACCCTGCGGCTCGTGACAACACACTCATGTCCTAAGACATGAAACGATCAGTTTGTGCGAGAAACTGAACAGTATTTATAACATTTTTTTATCTCTAATACACCACTATGTCCAACTGCGTTCAGCACTCGCTTAGTGAGGTCAAAAAAACCTGTTCTGATGACGGAAGTGATTTCTCGCGCTTTGCATCAATGAGTGCGAGACATGACTGCCGTTGTCAGAACGCGATCAGACCTAAGCGAATGCTGAATGCAGTTGGACATAGTGGTGTATTAGAGGTAAAGATGATATAAATACATGTGTCGTTACGAGCAGCAGGGTTTAATTTCGATTTGTCTGTGCATGTTTTTTTGACTCTTATTGATTGTGTTCCCATTTACTCGCATTATACGACTGACAGACTGCAACGGTTAAAAAGTTAAAAATCATCATTTGTGTTCTACTGAAGAAACAAAGTCACCTACATCTTGGATGCACTGGGGGTAAGCAGATAAACATCAAATTTTCATTTTTGGGTGAACTATCCCTTTAAGGGTGTGGAACGACGTGAACTAAGCCTTTAATGAGATAATTTAGTGATTAATTAAAGGAACACTCCACTTTTTTTGAAAATAGGCTCATTTTCCAACTCCCCTAGAGTTAAACAGTTGAGTTTTACCGTTTTCGAATCCATTCAGCCGATCTCCGGTTCTGGCGGTACCACTTTTAGCATAGCTTAGCATAGTTCATTGAATCTGATTAGACCGTTAGCATCGCGCTTACTTTGCTGCCGTATCATGGCTGCAGCAGTGCAATGATATTACGCAGCGCCCGTGAGCTCCTGCTTGCACAGGGAACGTGCCTTGCAACCATGGAGACGTTTGTGAGAGACGCTGCGTAATATCATTGCGCCTGCTGCAGCCATGATACGGCAGCAAAGTTCCTTGATTATTACGCCTGAATGAGAGTATAGTTCCTAGCCATATCAGCCTAGAAAATCGCAACTTTTCATTTTCTGTCGGTCTTAGTACATGATTTAACTACAGAAGAGTCAAGTTTTAAATAGGAAAAATATCAAAACTCTTTGGTCATTTTTAAGTGCGATGCTAACGGTCTAATCAGATTCAATGAACTATGCTAAGCTATGCTAAAAGTGGTACCGCCAGAACCGGACATCGGCTGAATGGATTCGAAAACGGTAAAACTCAACTGTTTAACTCTAGGGGAGTTGGAAAATGAGCCTATTTTCAAAAAAAGTGGAGTGTTCCTTTAAGTGGCAATTGAGCACTAGTGATTTATTTATTATAGTGATTATTAACACCTGCAGTTAACAAGCAGAATCATGTAAGAAAAGTGGAACAACAAGAACAGAAAAAAAGAGAAGAGATGAGTAGAAGCAACAACTACAGCTGACTTCCAGCCACAGCCTCAGATGAAATCAACTGATGATAAAAGACATTAATGGTGCCCTAGAACGTTCTGTCACAAGATGTAATATAAGTCTAAGGTGTCCCCTGAATGTGTCTGTGAAGTTTCAGCTCAAAATACCCCATAGATTTTTTTAAATTAATTTTTTTAACTGCCTTTTTTGAGGCATCATTAACTATGCACCGATTCAGGCTGCGGCCCCTTTAAATCTCGCGCTCCCTGCCCCCCATTTGATTCTGAATGAGTTTGATGGTGCTCCGTGGCTAAAGCTAACATTACACACTGTTGGAGAGATTTATAAAGAATGAAGTTGTGTTTATGAATTATACAGACTGCAAGTGTTTAAAAAATTAAAATAGCGATGACTCTTGTCTCTGTGAATACAGTAAGAAACGATGGTAACTTTAACCACATTTAACAGTACATTAGCAACATGCTAACAAAACATTTAGAAAGACAATTTACAAATATCACTAAAAATATCATGATATCATGGATCATGTCAGTTATTATTGTTCTATCTGCCATTTTTCGCTGTTGTTCTTGCTTGCTTACCTAGTCTGATGATTCAGCTGTGCACATCCAGACGTTAATACTGGCTGCCCTTGTGTAATGCCTTGAACATGGGGTGGCATATGCAAATGTCGGGTGCGTACATATTAATGATCCCGACTGTTACGTAACAGTAGGTGTTATGTTGAGATTCGCCTGTTCTTCGGAGGTCTTTTAAACAAATGAGATTTACATAAGAAGGAGGAAGCAATGGAGTTTGAAACTGTATGTCTTTTCCATGCACTGAACTCTTGTTATTCAACTATGCCAAGATAAATTACATTTTTGATTCTCTCAAAATCTCAGCAGAGGATATGTGCATCCCAATTTGCGTACTTATGCACTGTTCCATGACATTTTGTAGTATGAATAGGGAAAGTAGTGTGTTCACACTGAAAATTTCAAATAGAAAAGGTGCACTTCAAATACCCAGATGATGCAACTGAAAAAAGAAGTGTGCACTATTGGACACCTATAGACTTCTCCTCTTTACTAACGAGCTGATGAGTTGAATCAAATGTGTTTGATTAGGGAGACATCTAAAATGAGCAGTGATTCCAGGGTTTGGAACCACTGCGCTAGCCAACCCAAATTAAAAACTCTGATCCAAGCCAATCCGCGCTGGCGGACACACACACACACACACACACACACACACACACACACACACACACACACACACACACACACACACACACACACACACACACACACACACACACACACACACACACACACAGTCACATGCAGGAACTGCTTAAAATCTCCAGATCGAAAGGTGGCGCTGATGCTTCATGTTTCGGTTCCTGCGCCTCAGTCTGTTTTTAAAGAAGAAGACATGGCGTCACGACTTTTCATAAACAGTTGCAGGTGAAGATATGGAGAATTTCAGCTGATTTCAACTCAGACATGTTTTTCGGTAAGATAACGCTACTGTTGTTTTCAGATGTGTGTCGTTACCGCTTCCAGCGACTTCGACTGTACTGTTACTCATCATTCGTGTGAATTTTTGGAGGCGTTTACTAACTGCATTAACCAGTCAACTCCCCCTTACATGTTTTACTTTATGAGACAGTGTGGGAGTTCATTTCTGCCTGTTGAATCTCTAATAATCTTTTAATATATACACCACACCAGCATAAATTATTTTATTCCTTAGTAGTAATTTAAGAATCATAAACATAAACGACAGAAATGATCTATGAGCTGAACTGAATTGACATTTGATGTAATTTGACAGGTTGTTTATGCATGTTTATCTTTTCCGTCAAAATACCATCTGACATTAATGTTAGACTTGCTGTCATTAATATACAATATATTTATATCTAAATATGCATATTTAAATATATTTTTGTAAAACATTTTACAATATATTTGTGTAACATTTATATTAGTATTGTAAATGTTACAGCAAATGTAATTATTGCAAAGACAAAGTAATAGTTATATTTGTTATTGTATTCTTTTATTTTACTTGTGCAGTTTTTTTTTTTTTTAAATAAGATTTTAGGTTAAAATGGATCCTTTTTTTTGTTGATATTTAGTTTTTCACAATATTTCAATAACTTTTTTTCACAGTTAGTTTAAAGACGACATATTCCATATAGCCTCTCAGTTGTTATGTAGTCATAAAACTTCAAGGATATTTATTATACAAGAATTAGAAAGTGCTGTAATAGTTTTAGATGATGTGTAGCATGCTTGAATCATGTGCTCATCTATTTTTTTTGTCAGCCTGATTGATTGTTGAGATGGAAATAATGGCTGTGAATCTGCCGGCCACCTCTCCGTCCACCTCCACGCTCCCTCCGTCTCCCACTGTGGAGGACTCCAGCTTCCCGTTGTCCTCTCTGGACAGCGAAGACTACGTGTTTGTGGAGGCTCGGCATCCCAACAAGGTGCTGGAAGGCTTGAACAGTTTACGGCTCAATAACGCCTTCTGTGACGTGACTCTGTGCTGCGGAGGGCAGGAGTTTCCCTGCCACCGGATTGTTCTGGCCTCCTTCAGCTCCTATTTTCAGGTAATGACAAAACAGTCAGGCAGGACTAGTTGACCAAAATAGTAGAAAGTGCCAAAGCACTTTTAGCAAGCAATATGCTTTGTTACAAAAATTTACCATGTATAAGGCTCTGTTTCCATCTGTCATTAAAATGCATTTTAGTCAAGTGGATGAGGGAAACGGATACCCATTTCCACCTGGTATTTTAATCCATCTCTTTTGTCCACTTCTGTCCTGATTTCTTCGTGGGGAGAGTCTATGAGCGGGTAAATGATGTATGGATTTTTTCAGAAGTTTCGATCTAATGGACAGAATAATCTCGTCCAATTTACATATGAACACAACCGGAGATGACAGAAAAATATACGGAGAGCATCTGCTTTCATTTCTGCTAAAACAGTCACAAGAGCACGCTGAACGCTGTGAGAGTATGCTAATCATGAACGATGAGAGAACATTGTGTTTGATACGTTTTTCATCTTCAATCCAAACCAGGGTCTTTAGCTGATAAAGTTTAAATCCCGTCTGGCTAGTGCGCACTTCCCATAATGTTTACATATTAGGTCAGTAGGCTCAGAGCAGACAGTCTTTTGTGGCTGTTTGAACACATTCAACCACATGAGCATCTACACTACGAAAGCAATCTGGTCGAATGCATTTTTGACTACCTCTAAAAGTGGTCGAAAGTGGACAAGCTCAAAATGTTTCACACTCTGTTTATACCTGTATTTGGTCTCATCTACATGTGATCTGATTGACCAAAACACATCTTAATACCAGGTGGAGACGGCCTAAGTGCATTCAATAGACTGTATAAAAATATTGACTATGCACCTTCACTCTCTTCTATAGTAGTAAGCCGCCAGTGTGTCTATATGGTGCTGACATCTTGAGTCTCGAGTCTGCGCATAGTAAACTTGAAACCCAGAGTCTGCGCAGTAGTGAGCGCAAAGTGGAGCTGCGATATCAATGTCCCACCCAAACTCAGAAAAAACTCATTATTTCGTTGTGAAATAAACCGTTATGGAAATGTAGAAATTAAAGTTTAAGGTCCAGTCACCTTGCGAAGATCCAGAAAAAAGTCTATTGCCGCCAGTATGACTACTTCACTCAGAGAAGCTGTCAATATCAACTGTCAATCATGACGTCTCACCCCTGTTTTTATAGCATCAAATAACTAAAACTAAAATTAATTTAAAGAACGAACACTTGAACAAACTGGCTAAAATGACAGAAATTGTCTTTGGAAAAAAAAGTGAAGTGTAATTTATAGGGCTGTCAAACGATTAATCACGATTAATCGCATACAAAGTAAGTTTGAGTTTGCCTAATATATGTGGGTGTACTGTGTGTAATTATTATGTATATATAAATACAAACACATCTATGTATATATTTGAGAAATTTACAAGTATATGTATTTATTTATATTTTTATATAATTTATATTAAATATAAATATTTTTTTTTTGTACATAAATAACATTTCTCTTAAATATATACATTAATTTGTGTTTATTTATATATACATATTATTTACACCCATTACTCACACATATATTATGCAAACTCAAACTTTTTATTTTGTATGCGATTAATCGTGATTAATCGTTTGACAGCCCTAGTAATTTAATTGTTTAATTTGTTACACGTGCCACTGGAATGCATGGAGAGGGCGGGGTTTATGACGTATACTGCATATATATATATATATATATATATATATATATATATATATATATATATATATATATTAATCTAACATTTAATGAACAAACAATTTGTTCAAACCCCGAGAAAGTGCCCTGTTTTATCTGTGGATGTAAGTGAAAATTAAGTTAAATACTTTTCTTTGGGTTAAGCTAGTGTTAAACTTGTGTGGAAAAACTTGTGAAGTAACTATATAAGGGGCTGTTTAAACAACTCTTTTTTTTCAACATAAAAAGGGAATTTACGTTCATTTACACGACAATGCCATTTTGCGGGTCTGGAAACTCAAACTTTTGAAAACAGATTTCAAAGTGCAAGTTTTTGAAAAGAATCCCGTTATTGTCTCAGTGTGAACAACAAAAATGTAAATTTGTGAAAACTGTGACGTCGGGTGCATGTGTATTACTTGTTCAGTCTATAGGTGGGTAGTGTTTCTTTACAAAGTGACATCACCATCTACTGGCCTGACATGAATAATACTGCATTTTTAGTAATTTTCACGGATCCGTGTGAACGAGGATCATTTTGTAAAAGAAAAACTTTTCCATTTTTAGTACATCATTATCGTGTAAATGTACACTGTTAAAAAAAAAAAAAAAAAAAAATCTAATTTTACAGAAAATAACTGATTTTTTTATAGTAGTTTTATTTTAAATTGTACTCAACTCTGTAAAATTACAAACAATATCTTTAAATTAACAACTTTAAGTTGTTATTTTTAAAATTTTTTAATTATTGTTAAGTATTATGACATTAATGACAAATTACAGTAATTCACATTTTTATTCAGAAAAATAGAATTATACAGTATTATTTTTTAAATTACATACTAATGTATGTAAAGTTACAAAAATAATCTGTAATTAAACAGTAACAAAACAGTTAAATGATAAAATGTTCAAATGACTGGCAGCCAAAAAATTCAAATTAAAGGAAAATATCCTAATTTAAATAAACTAGAAATACTGTTCTTTTACAGTTATTTCCTGAATTATTATGATTACCTAAAACTTTTTTTGCTGTATTTTGCAACTTGCATTAATGATTTAAAAAACAACACAATTTTAATTTATTGAAAAGCAAGAAAATATCACAATGTATATCTAATATTTTGATTATACATTTGGCACAGATATTATTTTTATTATTATTTATAAAAAAAAAATCACTTAAAAACGTTTTAAACCTTAAATACAAGTCTTAATTTGAGATTTCTGCTAATTAATCAAGTGGATGTTGTTTTTGGCCAAAGGCAGTTATCTTAAAAAATTGATATCCACCAGTTACCTCTAGAAAAGAATGAATTATGCACTATTTAAAGTAAAAATACCGGCTGTTATCTAATATTATATAATTTATAGATTGTATTTATAGCTGTGAGTGATATGACCAAAATCATAAATTGCTGTGTATTAAGTTTTTTAATATGACTTAATAGTTGTTTTTGATTAAGCTATAAAATAAAATTACCACAGTATGGTCAGAAACCAAAGAATTCATATTAACGAATATAAGTCTGGCATAAACACCAGAAACATTTTTGAAAATGAGTTAAATGCGTAAAAGTATAAAAACAGTATAACTACATTTATTTTAAACTTTCAGCAGGGGCTTAATCGATCCATTAAGTTCTACTCAAATCACCCCTATCAGTCACATGATGAATATGCTGTACATTGAAACTGTTGTTAATGGATCGATTAATTCCCTGCTGAAAGCTTAAAGCTGTGCTGTGTTGTTGGCACAGGCCATGTTCTCCACCGACCTGATGGAGTCCCGGCAGGAGCGGGTGGCCATCAACGGGGTGGAGCCGCAGATGATCGGCATGCTGGTGAGCTACGCCTACACGGCGGAGGTGGTGATCTCCAAGGCCAACGTGCAGGCGCTGCTGGCGGCCGCTAATCTGCTGGACGTGATGGCGGTGCGGGAGGCCTGCTGCAGGTTCATGGAGCGACAGATGGATGAGATGAACTGCGTGGGCATCCACTGCTTCGCCGAGGCGCACTCGTGCAGAGAGCTGGAGCGACGCAGCATGGAGTACATCCAGCAGCACTTCAGCAGCGTTTGCCAACAGGTGAACTCAAGCACAGGGCCGTCACACTTTAGAGCAGCTCCCTAAAGTCATGCTCAGTTACCACAGACTAGACATAGACATTACCTTTCCCATTTAGGGGCGGATATTTAGTTGCTCCCTGGAAGTGATTGCCTTCTTATGTTGAATATTTACAGAATACTGTAGTATGTTACCAGTAAAACTGATCAGCATCAACAAAAGCCATCATTGCCCTGCAAAGGTGGAACAGAAGCAGCATCTGACATAACCTGTTCATTTACACACAGTAGCAGTTTAATGCTGCTCAAAGGTGGCATAAATGTGTTGCAGTGAGATCCAGTCAGGAGAAGTGATGAATAAAAATGATTTTATTTATGAGTAAAGAATAATATAAAACAATGAATGCACGGCTTCAGACTGCGACCAAATGGTCATTTTATGACCTTTTTCCCTGCAGGTGAGTCTAAATTTTGTTAGAAGTCACACTTTTGACACCACAGCTGCCATTTCTGTTGAATATGAGAAACCTCAAACTGCAAATGAAACGAAAGCGGAACGAAACTGCTCTACTTATTTGAGCTAGTTTATCAGTTCGGGGAAAAATAGACAGTGCAGCATTAGCTCAGAACAGGTTTACTCGCGGGCCAATCTCGATCACAGGACACTGTTACTAAACAGAGCTGCGAGATCCAGTGTTTGAGTTCGAGATTGCGAGATTTCTCTGTTATAAACTATATCAGATCAAAAAGCATGAACTCATGCAACATGTCCTATTAGACCACTTACCTGAGTTTGCAGAAGGACATGTCTCAACTTTTAGAGAAGTGGCAGCAGAATTTAGACATGTACATTTTCAGAGCAGAGGTGAACTATAGGTCTGGTCTGAATGGAACATATGAATATGAGTATATGAACTATGAGTATATGATATCAAAAGATATAATAGATAAAACGAACATTCATAAATGGATTGACACAAAAATAATCTGTTTGAAATGATTAATTATAGAAATGCCCATAAAAGAAAAAACATAATAATCCTAAGCAATAAGCATAAATATTTATTTTTCTAATACACATGTATTTACACAACAATTTAATATTATATTATTTTTAATGAGGTTCATGTAATTTTAAAACATATATAATGATAAAACAGGACCTCATTACAGGGAAGGGTTACAAGTATTATGACACAAATTATTGTCGGTTATTGCCCTTGATATTGTAATAATAATTATTAATGTCAAATGACTAAATACATTACGAATACGTGTGTGGAAAAATGGCATATTATTTTAGGCCACACAGGCAAAACAAACCAATAACTGTTTATTTGTTCATCTACACACTTTTGATTGGCCATTGCATTCATACGCTCAACAGATTGGTGTGTGCAAAATCGCTGCAATAAACAATGTGTAAAAAGAAATATTTTATGCAACATGAACAAACATGACACATTTTATTCATTTTCACTTTAATCATGACAGCTGTAATTGTTTTAGTGTAATTCTGCAGGGGCTTTTATCTTATATAAGATCAAACTCCTGCTTTTTTGAACCAAAATCGAAAGATGGGAGCATTTTTTCTGTTTTCTCTAGACCTGTAGCACAGATTTCACAAAATGTTTCATTTTCCTATTGCATAGACAGCCTTTTTTTTTTTTTTTTTTTTTTTTTTAAAACCCACCTTTCTATTGGTGAATTACCCCTTTAATGGCAAAATGTGGCAGAAAACTTGACTAATGTTGTAAGTGAAAATAAAACCTAGAATGTGTCAAAACAGTGATGAATACTGTTTTCAGTATTAGAAAGATGTGACATGATTTCAGCCTTGACTCTCTTAATTATAAAGGTGTGATTTCATGAGGAATCTGTCATTGATATTTTCAGCTAAGAGTTCATTATACTATGGATATATACCTTCTTTCTCTTCTGCTTCACCCTATAGGAGGAGTTTCTCTCTCTTTGTGCCGATAAACTGACAGAGATCATTTCCAGTGACCATCTGAATGTGCCAAAAGAGGAGACCGTGTTTGAGGCAGCCATTGTTTGGCTAGAGAAAAACCCCTCACGCAGACAAAGCTTTGAGAAGGTCAGTCATAAACCGTATTGACATCTTCCTAATCAGTGCTAGTTCTCAATGGACTTTTAGTAATGCCATAACACTTATGAGGCAGTAACAATAGACTTTGAGGATGCAACATTTCAGGCAATCGGATCATCTCAAAGCTTATTTGATGTTTAAAGGGATAATTCACTCAAAAGTGCTGTTATCATTTACTCACCCTCATGTCATTCCAAACCCATAAAACACAATCTCAAATGAAGATATTTTTAAGTAAATCTGAGAGATTTCTGTCCATTTGAGACATGTTTCCTAGGGAGCTGGGGGTTTGTGTATTATGGTGTCCATGGTGGAGCTCCAGCAGATGTCTGGGATTAGCTGCCTTTGTGTGTTTTGATGAACTAAGCCCGTGAAAGGTCACATGCTCCTAACAGGCTGTAATTATAAAGAGAATAGTCCCTTCATTTCACAGGGCTGTGTGAGAAATGTAAAAGTAGCCCTGATTGGATGGGATCGGATTGCTGTGTTTGCCTATCATTGTTGCTATGCAGTTATTTAAAGACTAGACCTTAGTTGCAGCTCTTGAGAAAAGCTCATTGCGTATCTCATGGGAATGTAAAGCAATTCTGAATGTACAGGAATGATTTTAGGTTGCAGTTAAAGGGGTGGTTAAGTGTTTTTTGTTTGTTTGTTTGTTTGTTTTCTAGGCTTGATTGTGTTTTTTTCATATATTTTACCTTTATTCTACACCTCTGTTTCCACTGTCATATGAACGGCTCATTTGACTTCCTGCTTCTATGAAGCCGCTCCCTCCGAAATACGCAATGTGCTCAGATTGGTCAGCAGGTTGGTAGCTGGCCCAGTGTATCGTGATTCGCTGAAGCGTCTGGAAACGATACGCCCCTTACCATCCGTTGCTTCATTCAAAATGTAAATAATGGCGTCTATATTGCTGTATCAAATTGAGCCAAATTAGACCCAGATGAAGAGGGTCAATCTCAATCGTGGCTTTTAAAGGACATTTATGAATGGTATTTAATTTTGTATTTGTGTCAAAGTGTTTAGATATGCTGTCACTGCTGTTTGTTAGCTTTCAATATACAGTTTTATCCTGATGAAAGCTTTACTGTAGCCGAATACTTGACTGAGTAGTAGCATTTTTGTAAAGGTATCGTTTAATTTGTAGCATGAACAACTGTTTTTCTATGAACATAGAAGTTTATTGCTGTTTGTTGGAGAAGTATGCACTATAATACAGCTAACTGGCTGACGAAACAAAAACGAGTTGCTCTTTGTATATGTCCTTGATGCAACCAAAAATAGGAACAGAACTATACGTTTAAAAGACATGTACAAACAATAAAACGTACTTACAGTTTGAAGCCAATAAACAGCAGCTTCTGCTTTTAAAGTAGGAACTGCTTCATCTTGCAGTAAAAGCCTTTGTGTAAATCCAGCATTGAACTCGTGTAGATTCTGGAAGCTGTCTTCAGCGCCGCATCCAGTGTAGAAAATATCACAGATTATAATGGGTTATATTATATTATCTTTCGTGTCCGGTGTACACAACTCTTCCGCTTCTACATGCTGCACCACATGGCCAGGGTTTATGATGTCACCAACACGTTGTTGTCCAAACCGGTCGTTTTTGTAGGCATTAAACTGCCATAACTTTAAAAGACAATATATCCGTTTGCATTGAATTTTCAGCGCTGTAACTTTGCAGATACTGTTTATGCTCAAGCAGCAACATTACACACTAACTAAAGTTTAAAAAAATGAAATCGGATTTAACCACCCCTTTAATGACATTTGCTAAGATAAGCATCATCAATTAGGGGTTGAACGACTTCAGATTTTTTTAAAGTTCTCGTTCTAAATCGGATACTGATAAAGCAGCACAGTAAAGATTACATTTATATGATTGCATGATGGAGAGTGATTTCATGTGAATTAATTCCACCTGGGTTTTACTTAATGAGAAATATATGCTAGAGCTTTTCAGTTTGTAAGCTATTTTACTGAGAAATCACAGAACTGATTCTGTGCACATGATATAACAAGTCTATGTGCTATACTGTATGTGTGTGCGTTACAGTGCATGCATTAGTTTAGAACAGTGAATAACTTGCATGTAAAATAAGCTGTTTAAAACGTGCATTCTCCTGTTCAATTTTGAGCATCCAGATGGTATAAATTACACATCTTGAGGAGCGATCTCAGAGTATGCATTTGTCATTTTAGAAATGGAGCATAAATGTGGACTTCAAAGATTTCTTATGCTGTTGCACCCTCTATAGGACCAACAACTAGTCGACGTCAAGCTTGCAGCATCATGGCAGAGCATTAAAGTCGGTGCAACCCCTAAACACAGTTAATCATAATGTGGTCATAAAATAATTGTTTATCCAAAAATGGACATTCTGTCATCATTTACTCACCCTGATGTCATTTTAACCCCATCCAACATTTTGTTAATCTTTGAGACGCAAGTAAAGACATTTTTAATGCAGACCCGTCAACATGTACGCATTTTGCGTAGCCGGGTACGCATTTTGACCCCAAAGTACGATTTGTCACTCTAAACTACGCAAAAACTTGGCTCTGTGCACGCATAGTACTCAAATCAAGCGAAAGAAAAAGAGTTTGACCGATCATAGCGCTGGGTTCATTTCCCCAAATAGCAAGAGGGGATGATTGACAAATGCGTACGGCTTATCAATAAAAAGAGACTTCAAATTGACAGCAACACAAAATCCCGCTCAATCTTCCTCCTTCCACTCCCACCTGAATTCTCAAGTGAGGACAGTACAGTAGTCACGGTACTTCTCACTCCTTGAGGTAAATGGTGTCTCTGGAGTCTCAAGAAGCTCTCCATGCAGGCTGGCAGTTGTGCGTAAAGATGGCATTTCAGCCACTCCAAACCAAAGCACACAAAGAAAAACGCAGCGGCAGCTACATTTTTTCCATAAGTAGAATAGGGAAGGCGTAGGACATACAGCGTGAACTTTTTGGAATACGGAAATGCGGTTTTGGCAGAGAGCTGTTTTATTGATGTCTTGCGGTTGAAACAATGATTGAGAGATTACATGAGACATAATTGATTTTCCATCCTTGTTCATTCATGTTTATTTTGTGTTGTTACTAGTACTAAAGAGGGATATGTGATGGTATGTTTGGTTTTGGACAAAATATTTTCAGTTGCCTAAAGTTCTGTGTTTCCCTGATCACATGTGATTGTGACTGGTTTGTAGGTTCTAGAGCACATCAGGCTGCCGCTCATCAGTCCGTACTACATTCATGACGTCGTCGAGACTCTGGATGTTGTGAAGGAGTCGCTTAAGTGCCAGAAGCTGATCTCTGAGGCCAAGGACTATTTGCTGCTGCAGGACCGCAGAGGAGAGCTGTACAGCCCCCGAGCACGGCCTCGACGCGCAACAGGTGACCGCAGTATCTATGACCCTAAACCTGTCCTGCAACAACGCCTTCTGCATGCATTATCACCACATTTACAATGTCAGCCAATTCCATTTGATTCTACAGTTACATCCGAGCCAATTCCCTTGTAATTCTGGATTTTTAGGGGCCAAGCACCAACTTCCTCTTCCTCTTCTTCCTGTTCTTCTTCCTCTTCCTCCCTTGAGTCTGTGGACAGCCCATAGAACCACTTGCGGGAAAGTGGTTCTTTGTAATTTGGCACACAGATAGAGAAGAGCCAAATCATTAATCGCAACAATTTTGAAGTGTCTAACTCACTAACTTTTGAACCGTAAGTGCTAGAAACAAAATTTTTCATCTTATTCTTTGTCCCCTTAAAATAAAATGCAACCATATTTTGTCATTGTTATTAGAGAGATAGGTTAAGCTAAATTTAGATTGGAGTTCTCTTTCCACATTGTACATTGGAAGTAAAGTCATTGAAACTCAATGACACAAATGGAAGTATGGGAATTATGTAATGTCCAAAGAAGTTCTGAGGTAATCCTGAGGTCTGTCCTGGGATGCTTTGGTCTGGAACAAGCACAATGTTTGGATGACTGTACTCATCCAGTGGCTGGTGTGTGTTTTGTCTGTCAGGTACAGCTGAGGTGATTGTGACTGTAGGAGGAGAGGATGATAAGGTTGTGCTGCGCAGCGTGGAGAGTTTCGATCCGCTCACCAGCCAGTGGAAGAGTCTGGCCTGCCTGCCCTTCGCCGTCAGCAAACACGGCCTAGTCGTGTCTGGTGAGTAGGGGTGGGAGGAAAAAAATCGATGCATTGATGCATCTTAAATCTCTCTCCAACAACTCTGGATTGATTCAGAGCTCAGTTTTTAACTGCAGATACGCGATGACGTGCTTTAGAAATACCCATATTCTGCTTGCCTCCAATTCCTCACACACACACACACTAATTGAACCTTCCATGAAATAGTTGTTCGGAAAGATTGAAGCGAATTACTAGGACCTTCATGGGCTTTATTGCACAGGATGCTTTGCTTGATATGTTATGAGAAAGAGAAAAATCACTCGCAGCTCATGAATGGAAAACGTTCTGATACTCTTAAATACTAAAAGTACTCTGTTTATTGGTTGTAATATGTTTCTTTGTTCCTCTTTATTATTTACTACTTGCTTATGTTTCAAAGCTATATATATATATATATATTAAATTCTTAATATACAATTGTTTTAATTTATTTATTTTTTTAAATTTGTACTACTTATAACTATATATGAAATTTAAATAAAAAAAAAAAAAAAAAAGATTTTAAGATTTTAAAGTCGGTAAACTAATTAATTAATAAGAAAAAAGTAGATCAAGACTCGGTTTGGAATCGGATTGTGACTCCCAGAATCAGATCGGATTGTGAGGTGCCTAAAGATTCCCACCCCTACTGGTGAGTGTGTGAAAGGATGTGACATCGCTGTGTCAATTGCTTAGTGATGTTTTTATTTGATGTTTAACTAGGGCTGGGCAGTATATTAAATATTCACAATGTATTTGTAATTATTTTGTTACCTATATAAAATTAAGCAACATTGTTGGGATTTTTAACATTTAAAAATATTACTGTTTATTACCATGTATTGTTATATTGGTTCATATAAATGAACATGATTAAATATTAACCTTGTGTTCATTACATGAAAATATATCTTGACTGTTTTTAACTAGATTTAATTAGACTATTACTTTTACACCAAACTTTTGGAAACAATAGCTGTTTGTAAGTGAATACTTGAATATCATGAGATTTAGAATACCGTTCAAAAGTCTGTAAGATTTTTAAAATATTTTTTAAATAAGTGCCTGATGTTCATCAAAGCTGCATTTCTTTGATTAGAAATACAGTAAAAACAGTAATATTGTGAAATATTACAATTTAATAACTGTTTTCTAAATGAATATACTGTAAAATGTAAATTATTCCTGTGATCAAAGCTGAACTTTCAGCATCATTACTTTAGTCTTCAGTGTCACATGACCTTTTCAGAAATCATTCAAATATGCTGATCTGATACTCAAGAAACATTTCTTATCAATGTTAAAAAAAAAAAACCCAACAACAACAAAAAAAAAAAAAACAGTTGTGCTGCTTCATATTAATGTGGAAACTTTGATAAATTTTTAGGATTTAGAAGAAACAACAGAATTTATTTTAATAGAAATTGTTTGTTACATTATAGAAGTATTTACTGTCACATTTGATCATTTTAATGCATCATTGCTGAATAAAAGTATTAATTTCTCAAAAATACTTACAGACCCCAACTTACTGTTGGTAGTGTAAATGAGTGCCAGTGGTCAGAGATGACCAAACTATGTTTTTTTGGTTTGAATTGTGTTCAAATGTTTTTACAGGCTCCATGCTGTATTTGGCTGGCGGTGAGTTTCCAGACGGCTCGGCCAGTAGAGAGATGTGGCGCTATGATCCGTGTTTTGACTCCTGGTTAGAGATGGCACCCATGAACGTGGCTCGATCAGAACTGGGTAACGGACACCAAATCTTTACAAAAATCCCACATTTGACTTATGTAACATTTGATGAAACGTAGCATTACACCCTGCTTTATTTCTTAGAATTGTTTGGAAATAATCCATTTTAAAATTTGAAATAAATAAGTGTACAACAGTGTTGTTCTGCTCTTCCAGGGTTGGTGATGTTGGATGGATATGTGTTTGCTGTGGGCGGCTGGGAAGGCCGTTCTCGTCTGGACTCTGTTGAGTGTTATAATCCTCACACAAACACATGGCAGTTTATGGAGTCAGTCAAGATGGCAGTCACTAGTCCCGCTGTGGTGGCGCTGGATGGATTACTCTATGTGACAGGTAACAGGTTTTCACCAACGCAAGCTCCAAGCACTGTAGAATGAGCATTTGATTCCAGAATAAAACACAACTGTATGAACTGCATATAGTAGTGCTGTCAATCGATTAAAAAAAAAATGTAATTTCATAACTCTAAGCTGTATAATAGAGTATGTTGGTCTTCAAAGAGAACTCAGTGCGGCACTAGCACGCTGTATGAAGTGGCTTTGTTTGCGCACAAGTCGTGTGTGTGTGTGTGTGTGTCTTTAAAAACAATCATAATTTTTGCATTTCCGTCTGGTGATGCTAATATTTATTGTCCTAAATCTGCATTATGATAATGTTTCCCTTCTGAAATCATACAGGAGGTGCTGTTTTAGAAGATGGCGATGGCACAGACTTGGCCCAGGTGTACAACCCTAAAACATGCGTGTGGACTGAGGTGGCGCCCATGCAGATTGCTCGCTCTGGATCTGCTGCCTGTACCCTGAAGGGAAAGATATACGTCATAGGTAAATATGGAGGCCTTTATGTCTTCAGTCATATGAGTTTTATCCTGTAGCTCATAGTTCTTCCTCTGCAGGCGGCTGGCACGCCTCCACTGAGAACACTGATAAGGTGGAGTGCTATGACCCCAAGACCAACAAGTGGACCATGTGCGCTCCCATGAAGGAGAGACGCTATCGGCCCGGCGTGGCGGTGGTGGATGGAAAGATATATGTTTTAGGAGGAGAGGAGGGATGGGACAGGTGAGAGATACTACATTAGAGTCCTATGAAATCAGAAAACAAAATTTGGGGGAAATCAATAGTAACTTGTGAAAAATAAAATAAAACTGTTTAAATTTTTCTGGATTCCATTTTAATTAAATTTTTAAGGGGATAACTTATGCTTTTTTGTTTTGACCTTCCATTTAGTGTGTATACAGTGGCAAGGATATCCCGGACGAACCCCCAGCTGTTAGATTAAAAGAATTTAAATGAACTGGTTTTCTGCAGTAATTTGCCATAAAATGTGATCTGATTCTCATCAAAGTCACAACAATAGACAAACACAATGTGCTTAAAAGAGGTGGTTGATTATGATTTCACTTTTTTAACTTTAGTTAGTGTGTAATGTTGCTTTTTTGAGCATAAACAACATCTGCAAAGTTACGCCGTTCAGTGCAAAAGGAGATATTTTCTTTTAAAGAATTCACTGTTTAAGGACTACAACAAACGGTTGGTAGGGACTACAATGAGTTTCTTCTCGGGTTAGTGTTGTTAGTATGTGACATCACTAACCCTAAAATTTACATAACCCTGTCCCCTAGAACACGCAACAAAAGGAGTGAGGCCACGTTGGGCTGTGTTAGAGAAGAGAAAGAGTTGTTGTAGTAGAGTGCTGTTGTCATGCCGTCATTTTACGCTGACTGCTTCACAAACGAGGGTCAATTCAATGCTGGATTTGCACAAAATATTAACATGACAGCACGTGCTAGTTGAGGAGTTGAATCAACTCCATAGAAATTACATAAATTTATCCACTAACCACTCAGAAACATCTAGTTGCATTATGAAAGTTCAACTTCTTCCTAAGGGTGTACTCACACTAGGCACGGTTGCCTTGAACCGAGCCTGAGCGCGATTGTCCCCCCTGCTGACTCCCCTGAGAATCAGACCCGTTATAAACTCAGATACACTCAGATTAATTACATGAATTGATAATTGTTCTATCAGAGTAGTAATAAAGATGTTTGCTGTCGTAATGATGACAGTAGCACACAAATGTAGTAGCCGTTCCATGCTCAGGCATGGTTTGCGCTCACACTGCATGCGAACCGTGCTCGAGCCCAACCGAACCGCACTCTGGCCCACCTCTTCCAAGCGGGACAGGGCGGGCTAAACGAACCGGTTGGAAGAGGCACGATTCAGAGCGCCTAGTGTGAGTACACCCTAAGTCTCTCCATCAGTGTCCGACTCCGATTTGAACAATGTAAAGCTGAACACAGTGACTGACAATCGTCATTTTGACAGCATGAGATTCTCCAGCTTTGTTGTTGTTGAGCAACCAAAGCACGAGCTGTTAAAGCTCCGTCCTCTTTTGGAAAGCTGGCCGAGAGCAGCAGCTCATTTGCTTTTAAAGGCACACACACAAAAATAGCTTGTTTTTTCTCACACCCAAATTGGGGCAAATTTGAGAAGCTATAATAAATGATCTGTGGGGATTTTTGTGCTGAAACTTCACAGACACGTTATGGAGACACCAGAGACTTGCATTACATCTTGTAAAGCGGCATTATAGGTCCCCTTTAAGCTGTTAACACACAAACAATAAAAAAAACACATTTTTTTTCAGCAAATTCCATTTTTTTTTTTTTAATCACTGGATTCTGTTATTCCGTCCACATATTCCACATTGTGGAATCTCATTCTGAGACCTGCTAGTCAGTTGTCTGTTGGGCATTTCTGACCGAACTTACTTCCCCGCAGGTATCATGACACTATAGAGCGGTACTGCGAAGAATCCGACAGCTGGGAGATTGTGGGAGAAATGCCCACCAGCCGCAGCTGGCTGAGTTGCGTCTCCCTGCAGCTCCGGAAGGACACTCACGTGGGCAGTCGTCCCGGGACAGCCTTGGAGACAGAGTTCCCTGTGGACTGAGAGCAAAAGGGTGCCACCTGCAGCACAACCGGCCAGGACGAAAGGCCAGGGGCCGGCTTTCAGAGCGCCCAGCTCCATGACAGTTTCCGTGGGCTATTTAGGAATGGAAACGGTCTGACCCAACCACTGGAAGGTCTTCAGAAAACACCCATGTCATAAGCTATGCTTTCTCCAGTGCGACCCACCGCGATGGGGTGAAGCTGGATGGACTGATGGATATCTGTGGTGATTGTAAGTCTGTGTGTGTTTTGCGCCATCCCAGAGTCTCCACAGTATCAGTTCAATGTGATGTTCAAGTGACGTACAGGGTGTCATGCGCCGAGCACCTCATGATTGTGACTTGTAAAAGTACTGATCTGTTTTCTAATGAAGTGTTGTAGTGAACATGTTTTGTACTTTTTGTATGGTGATATTTTTTGTTGTTGTTGTTGTATTTATTAGATGTTTTCTTGTTGTAATGAGAGATTTGTGGAGTAGCTAGCACAGATACACTGAAACATGTTGACTGACATTCATCAAAACCGTGAAGAGTCTGCGTATTGTGCACAGTATGCAATTTTTCTGTATGTGTAACTAAATTACCTACTACTTTTGCCAAAATCTGTAGGATACAACAACTGAGCACGCTGCTGGGTACTGTATCCAACGATGCACCATGTTTAACTTGATTGTCCACAGTATGATGACTGAACCTGAATTACAGCTTCAATTTTTACCATCTTTTCTCATCTCATTATTTGTTTGGATTTCTGGAAGTTAAATGATTAGTTTTAAAGGATTAGTTATAGACTTCATAATTTAAATTTCCTAATTATTTACTCACCCCATGTTTTCAAAGATGTTGAAAAGAAATTTTTTTTTGAGAAAAACATTCCAGGATTTTTCTCCATACAGTGGACTTCACTGGGGTTCAACGGGGTAAAAGTCCAAATGTGTTTCAGTGCAGCTTCAAAAACATGATTCCAGGTGAGAAATATAGGTCTTGTGTAGCAAAATGATCGGTTATTTTCTAAAAACAAAAATTATATACTTTTTAACCACAAATGGTCATCTTGCACTGCTATGCGATTCGCCACGCATTACATAATCACATTGGAAAGGTCACACATGATTTAGGCAAGTGTTTACAAGCAAGTGTTTACAAAGCAAACATGCAAAGACTAAGTCAAACGGCCTTTACAAAAAAAAAAAGAAGGTAAGACAAAGATGTAGGGCGATTTTGAAATTGGAGTTTTTCACCCTTTCACCTTTCCAACACGATTATGTAATGTGTGGCAGATCGCAGAGCTAGTGCAAGATGAGCATTTGTGGTTAAAAAGTATATTTTTTTTTTTTTTAGAAAAATGGCAGATAATTTCTCTTTTAATTTTGATGATTATAACTAACAACTAAGGAAAATCCCAAATTCAGGATCTCAGAAAATTAGAATATTAAGACCACTACAAAGAAAGGATTTTTAGAAATCTTGGCCAACTGAAAAGTATGAACATGAAAAGTATGAGCATGTACAGCACTCAATGGCTGCGTTGACCTTGGACCTCAGAAAACAGTGGACCAACACCAGCAGATGACGTGGTACCCCAAACCATCACTGACTGTGGAAACTTTGCACTGGACCTCAAGCAACGTGGATCATGTGCCTCTCCTCTCTTCCTCCAGACTCTGGGACTCTGATTTCCAAAGGAAATGCAAAATTTACTTTCATCAGAGAACATAACTTTGGACCACTCAGCAGCAGTCCAGTCCTTTTTGTCTTTAGCCCAGGCAAGACGCTTCTGACATTGTCTGTTGTTCAAGAGTGGCTTGACACAAGGAATGCGTCAGCTGAAACCCATGTCTTGCATATGTCTGTGCGTAGTGGTTCTTGAAGTACTGACTCCAGCTGCAGTCCACTCTTTGTGAATCCCCCTCACATTTTTGAATGGGTTTTGTTTGACAATCCTCTCCAGGTGCGGTTATCCCTATTGCTTGTACACTTTTTTTCTACCACATCTTTTCCTTCCCTTCGCCCCTCTATTAATGTGCTTGGACACAGAGCTCTGTGAACAGCCAGCCTCTTTTGCAATGACCTTTTGGGTCTTGCCCTCCTTGTGCAAGGTGTCAGTGGTCGTCTTTTGAACAACTGTCAAGTCAGTAGTCTTCCCCATGATTGTGTAGCCTACAGAACTAGACTGAGAGACCATTTAAAGGCCTTTGCAGGTGTTTTGAGTTAATTAGCTGATTAGAGTGTGGCACCAGGTGTCTTCAATATTGAACCTTTTCACAATATTCTAATTTTCTGAATACTAGTTTTATACTAGAATACTAATTTTCTGAATTTCAGATACTGAATTTGGGATTTTCCTTTAGTTGTCAGTTATCATCAAAATTAAAAGAAATAAACATTTTAAATATATCAGACTGTGTGTAATTAATTCATATAATATACAAGTTTCACTTTTTGAATGGAATTAGTGAAATAAATCTACTTTTTGATGATAATTATATGACCAGCACCTGTATGGAGAAAAATCCTGGAATGTTTTCCTCAACCTTAATTTCTTTTTGACTGAAGATAATAAAGACATGAACTTCTGGGATGACATGGGGGTGAATAAATCATCAGGAAATTTTCATTCAGAAGTGAACTGATGCTTTTAAGGGGGCTCTATTTAGATTTCAGAAACCCTTGTTATTAGCGACACCGGTGGCTGTTAAGTCAAAGACTTTCAAAAATATAAAAAAAATTCTTACTGATCCCAAAATTTTAAACCAGTTACAACATACTTTCCTAACAGCAGTGAAGTACGTACACACAATATGTAGAATTATACAAATAGGGATTATCTATCCTGTATTCAGACACACTTCAGTTTATCAGTGGATATGGAGTCTCTTTTATTACAAGTCTGTAAAATGATGGACATATAGCTTTACTTCATAACTGTTAATTTAAATGTTCCATAATGTCAAACAAAGTGTGTTTTCAGAAATGGTAGTAAAAAAAAAAGTTACAAGAAAAGCAAGTTCATTATTTTAGTTATTATATATACACATGTACTTGTGCTGACCAATGGCAAAATGAGAAGAATTATAAGTAAACACTTTAAAACTTAGTATAAAACAAATCAAGCTAAGAGGAGCAGACTCTCAGACCAGCAGTCTCTCGATGGCCATCTGCACTGACTGAATCTGAGGCTTGAGCTGAGAGCCTTCCTTAATGGTGACGGAGGTGGCGATGACGGGTCGGGACACGCCGCACGCGCGGCCCAAGGCCTGCTTGGAGCGCACAAACACGTACGGGACATTCTTGTCCTCACACAGCAGAGGCAGATGAAGGATGATCTCCAGTGGTTCAGCATCAGCAGCCATCACGATGAACTCTGCAATCCCACGGTTCAGAGTTTTGGTGGCTAAAAACAATCCAAACGGATTTAAAAAATATTGGGCATAATTAATTTCATATTTTAAAAACCCTAGACTGGTGAAGTCATTCTGAAAAAACAAAACCTGGGTTGATGTTACATCATCTTACATACTATTGGACAAATTCAATCTTACTTAATCCTCCATAATTACTGATTATTCCTTACTGCTTATTCTAGGGCTGCGTCCGAAATCTCATACTCTTTTGAGCAGGTACGTATTTTGAATAAGTACTTACTTTGCGAGTTCTATAAAAGTATGTTTATATAGTATGAATGTGTGTAGTATCAATGCAATGTGGAAGTTCTACATTTGCCATGTTGACATTATCGTGTGACCTACCAGCATCAGTTGCTCAGTTCACTGTCATTCACAAATCCTAGCCGGAAGAAGTAGGTCATCCGGGTGCATTTCCCTACTCTTTTATGAGTACTTTGAATTCAGATATACTACTTTTGTCACATACGCTCACTATGTAGTAGGGAAGTAAGTGATTTTGGATACAGCCTATGTGTGTCACGGGAGTGCTGGATGATTATTGACGTACAGCAGTGCAAATTACATCAGTGTAAGGAGATGGGGAACATTCTGGTAATGTTAAAAGAGCGTTATCTGAACGTTAGGGGAATGTTCTGTAAACCTTAAAAGAAAGTTCTGTTTATAAAGAAAGCCTTCCTGGACAACCAAAAACACACTTTTAAAAAATGACGTTTTGGGAACGTTCTGTCTGGGGAAGAAAAAATTGTTAGCTGGATGACTACTGTACCTTCATTGGCTCCTTTTCTCAGTTGTTTGTAATTGGCCGCTTGTTGCACCAGGTCCAGGATGGTTTTGGTGAGAGTGGAGTCAGCCAGAGGATAAGCTTTAGGATTCACGTCTGATTCAGCCTGCAAGAGAACAGCATTGATTTCTGAAACAGATCGATCTGAACCTCATTGATCAGAGGATAAAGTTCATCTATGTGAAAAAGAAAGCCTGTAATACTTAAAATAGATAAAACCCAAGATGAAAAATTGGAACAACCATATAACAAACATTGCAGCTTTTAAAGGGACAGTTCACCCAAAAATGAAAATTCTGTCATCATTTACTCACTCTCAAGTTGTTCCAAATCTGTATAAATGTCTTTGTTCTGTTGAACACAAAGATATTTTGAAGAAAGTTTGTAACCAGGCCACTTTGGAGCACCACTGACTTCCATAGTAGGAAGAAAAAATACTATGGAAGTCAATATAAGTACTATCTTCCTTTGTGTTCAACAGAACAAAGAAAATTATACAAATTTTGAACAACTCGAGGGTGAGTAAATTACAGAATTTTCATTTTTGGGTGAACTATGCCTTTAAGTAAGTAGCACTTTCTCAAACTGTTTAGAACTTTCTAGAACAATCCAAAGATCTTGGTATTCATATAGGATAGAGGGATGGAGAGAGAGGGGAAGCTTCACGAGCAAACAACTAAGCTTAATACTTCTTGATATTTGTTTCAGTAACAATATAAATGGCGCACAAGATAAGTAATACTACCTTACAGAAGAACAAGGCTATCTGGACCAATAATCTAGAGAGATTTCAGCAGAAGAGGAAGTGTGTATGTGTCTTTAGAAGAATCTTTATTAGAAGAAAAGTGCAGAGTGGAAATTTACAAAGAGGTTACCAAATTATGGAATAAACAAATGAAAAATTCGATTTTTAAACATTTGGTGATGATATAGCATAATGAGAGTTTTATAAGCCATTTTTTTTTTTTTTTTTGTAGGCTGGTCATTTTTACTCGAGAAAACCACAAGAGTAACAAGGTAGGGGGGAAAATAAATATAATAAATAATACAAAAGTAGTTACAGCCTGTGTGAGCAAGATCAGCAGTGTTTAGTCCAATACCATAACATTAACTAGCATGTTGCTGAAAAAGTAAATCCTCTCCGGTTCAAAATGCCCCGAAACACAACATGAGGGTTAAAAAGAAACATGTGCCTCCATGAGTCCCAACAGCTCTGAAAGCTACTTTTAATTATTTCCATGTAAACGGAAGATCTCTAACTGGACCACAGAAACACGAGGTCCTTCATGAACATCAGTAAGACTTTAAACACGTGTGTTCATCACGTGCTGCTGTTGTTACATGTGTTTCACTCCTGAGTCGATGGATTTCAGGATGTGCGCCGGTAAATAACCATTAAAACCCCAGTGCTTTTATTACCAATAGCGTAAAACTGGTGATACAGAAGCAAAACAGCAGCACGTGTTGAGTCGATACTCAGACACACACCTACACACATCATGATCGAGATTTATCCACAAGTTAAGCATGTGATTAAAAGAAAACCACATATTTACCATTTCTGCGAGCGTCAGAAGTCTGTGGAAACGCTATCAGTCCTCTCGGCGTGTGCTGCTTCACGGAGGACGAACAGAACAGACCGCTGCTGCGCGGATTCAATCTTACTGGAGTTCAGGCGTGATTCGCACGGCGAACGAACGTTCAGTGCTTGTCGCTCCGTGTTGCGTCATCAAAACGAGACGAAAAAAATTGGTCAAAAATCTAGTTTTTTTTAGGCATATCCATAGACTGTAAAAAAAGGCATATCGCCCAGCCCTAAAGTATATATAGCTAGATTTAAAAAAAAATCCGTTTTTTTTTTTTTTTTTTTTTTTTTGCAGTCTATGCTTGATATCATCGCATCACTCTCCATCCCAGCAGGTGGTGGAATACGCAGCAAACCGCCGTAACACATCTAAGAAGATCAACAACAACAACAACAAAAATAAGTCGGACGCAGCTTCTCTGTTCTGTTGTACGGAGCATTCAGTAAGTTAAATTATTGTTCTTGACATTTGGGAGTGTTATACTACTCTGTGACTGAAGTGGACTCAGTGACGCCTGGAAATCGGATAGATTTATTGAGGAATGTCTGGTTGGGGAGTCAGGAAGCATTTGAAGATGTTTTGTGTTCAGTGACTCAAAGTTTAGCGAATTCACTCCCTCACTTTAAATGCAGTATTTACTCCTGCCACTTTGCAGTGTGCGCGTGACTGTTTGTCCTCTCAGCAGCAAGAAAATAACGTTAATACTTTTATGCAAATAGATCGTGTACTGAAGCGAGCAAACTGTGGGATATTACCATGGTATATTTAAAAAAATAGATAAAGCGGTTTGAAATTTAAAATTCTTTTGGCTATAAATCTGCAGTGCGCTATCGCAGACATAAACAATGTTGCATATGTACGGTGACCGGGATGGGACATTTGGTTTGTGACCACGCGATATTAAAGGGTTAGTTTAAAAAAAAAAATAAAATAAAATGAAATTTCTGTCATTAATTACTCACCTTCATGCCGTTAAGACCCTCGTTCATCTTCTGAACACAAATTAAGATATTTTTGATGAAATCTGAGAGGTATATGACTCCTCCTTTGACAGCAATATAATCAACACTTTCAAGGTCCAAAAAAGGTATTAAAGACATCGTTAAAATAGTTGATGTGACTACAGTGGTTCAACCTTAATGTTATGAAGCGACGAGAATACTTTTTGAGCACAAAAACAAAAATAATGACTTTATTCTGTTCTCTGTCATTCTCCTATGCTGTTTACATTCAGCGCTTCCTGGTTCTACGTCAAAACGCCGGCTCCTGCATTAGCATCACATGCTTGTGTCGTGCTGCTCACGTGAACAACGCCAGCCAATACTGAGGTTGTATTCTGGTGTAGAACATCTGAAGATGAACGAAGGTCTTACGGGTGTGGAACGACATGAGGGTGAGTAATTATTGACAGAATTTTCATTTTTGGGTGAATTAACCCCTTTAATTCATGGGAATGTCATATTAACTTGTGGGAACGTCATATTAACTTGTGGGAACATGCTATTATGTTGTGGCCACGGGATCATTTTGTCGAGGTAATGACATCCTTATGATGTGTCATTGAGATCCCATGTTGAGGGAATGATTTTGGGCAAATTCCAATCAGAAGTGAGCATCGCTATGCCATACTCACTCCGAAGGGCAGAGCTGATTCGCGCATGACAAGTTGTAGGTAATAACTTTTTCTTCTTTTTTTTTTTAGGTAAATAACATGTGACGCTTACACTGGATTTGAGCAGCTAAGCAGTAAACATGCCTTTGAAAGTTGCAAAATATTGTGCAGTGCCAGTTTGTAGAAGAACACAGTCGCTGCATAACCTTCCTTCTGATTCAAACATCAGGAATGCGTGGTTGAACTTTGTTTTTAATGAAGTTCCAGACCACGTGAATAAGACACTGAGCATTTGTTCGCTTCATTTCACTGAGGATTCTTTTGTAAACAAGACACAGTTCAATGCTGGATTTGCAGAGAGACTGAGATTAAAAAATGGTGCTGTGCCTAGTATATTTGATCCGACGAGAACGACGAAACACACTACTGTGAGTAAAAAATATATTTACTGTCACTGTTGCTTTGTTACAGATTGTTTGATATGTACTGATTATGTGTACGTGTCTAACCAAAATCACCAGTGATTTCTGATATGATTCATGTACCATCAGATGTTAGTTGTCTCAAAATCGTTTATTGCTGTGTAGAAACGCTCCCTTTGCAATCACTAGAGCTGTCAATCAAACAGAGCGAGTTTATCAGTGACTAAGTTCTGGACACGCTCCAAAACTCCATAATAATCAACAAATTTCTTAGTTACCATGCATTTGCAATGTTAGTTATGATGAAACCATTCGTTAGAGTGCAGAAATCAAGTTGCAATGATGAGATCACTGCTTTCAAACACTCAACATGTCTGTGATCAACTACATTTTCATCACTACAGCATTTTATGCCACAATCTAAATATAATGCCATAGATCTAAATGTAATGCTATAATGCTATAAATATTTAAATATGTATCCTACGTGTTCTGTTTGGTGCAAGGAGTCAAATGTAAAATAATATTGGATAGTCTCTCTTGGATAAATCGGAGATTAATCATTACAATAAAAGTTATTCATTCAAGAGCAGTGAGTGTCATTAATGTTAATACAACAACAAAAGACAAAGACAAAACCAGAGACAGCAGCAGGATTATTAAGCTGCTGACTGAATGCACAGATCCAATATACTGTTACACATGCGTTTTTTTTTTTTCTCAACAGTTTACGCTCACTTTTTGCATCTTCAACATGAGATCAGTTTATGTCATCTGGAAATTGAGAGTTAGAAGCAATTATCGGCCGATAGTAGGGGTGTGATGAGACAGTTAGCTCACGAGAATGAGAGGAGATTTTTTACACAGTATTTTTAGGAAATCCTCAATGACGAAATACACTACCAGTCAAAAGTTTGGAAACTGTAAGATTTTTTTAATGTTTTTAAAATAAGTTTTGTCTGCTCACCAAGGCTGCAATTATTTCATTCAAAATACAGTAAAAACAGTGATATTGTGAAATATTATTACAATTTAAAATAACTGTTTTATATTGTAATATGTTAAAATGTAATTTATTCCTGTGATAAAAGCTGAATTTTCAGCATCGTTACTCCAGTCTTCAATGTCACATGATCCTTCAGAAATCATTCTAATATGATGATTTGATGCTCAATAAACATTTATGATTATTTTCAATGTTGAAAACAGTTGTGTACTTTTTTCAGGATTCCTTGATTAATAGAAAGTTCAAAAGAACAGCATTTATCTGAAATACAAAGCTTTTGTATACACTACCGTTCAAAAGTTTGGGGTCAGTAAGAATTTTTATTTTTTTGAAAAGAAATTAAAGAAATTAATACTTCTGTTTAGCAAGGATGCATTAAATTGATCAAAAGTGACAGTAAAGACATTTATAATGTTACAAAAGATAATATTTAAAAAATAAACGCTGTTCTTTTAAACTTTCTATTCATCAAAGAATCTTGAAAAAAAATATTGTACCCAAAAATTTTGTACAATTGTACACAATAAATGTTTCTTGAGCAGCAAATCATCATATTAGAATGATTTCTGAAAGATCATGTGACACTGAAGACTGGAGTAATGATGTTGAACACATGAATAAATTACATTTTAAAATACTTTCAAACAGAAAACAGTTATTTTAAATTGTAATAATATTTCACAATATCGCTCTTTTTACTCTATTTTTAATTAATTAAATGTAGCCTGGTGAGCAGACGAAACTTCTTTTAAAAAAATTAAAAATCTTAGTGTTTGCAAACTTTTGACTGGTAGTGTACATGACAAGAAAAATAGTCTGCAGGTGCATTTGAAATGTTTTATCTAGTCATCTTGTAATGAATGTCATTTCAGAACTGCTTTCCACAAATTGATCATAGAAATAAAAATAGTATAACTAAAAATTAATAACACAGTTTTCTCTTAGTCTTATTAAGTTCAAACAATAAGTGCTACCATAATAAAAACACTCTCTCAATATTCAAAATGCAAATAGAGACCAAATTTTTCTTCAAGCATGATACAGAGCTGAGAGATGGTTACAACTACACAGCCCAGCCTAAGATAGCTTTCATATTGGGAGATATTTGCATGCATCAGGGAGCCGCTTTCAAAATGCGTTTTACTTTCGCTTTCGCATACTCTGTGAATAGGAATGTGCTGAGCACGAATTCTACAAGATAAGACATTTATCAGATGCTTTGGCTCTGTTGTACAACGAATCCTCCGCCATAGTCTTGTCAGTCATCTCATCACTTACTCTCGTCATGTGATCAATGAACTCTGATTCCTGCTGCACTTATCAAACTGAATTAAATTGTATTTCTATACAAAGCAAAAAATCAGTGGAGGCATAATGTAAATGTAGCAGTGACATATTCTATCCTAATTTCTCAATTTCGTCATGAAAATAATAGGAGGCAGCTTTTCACCTCAACAAGAAATCTTGTCACATTTTAATCTCGCAAGATCTCGTCACACCCCTAGCCGATTGCGATTGTTAGCCAATCGGAGCACCCCTAATAGGACTTTGAATAGGATTCTCAAAGCATGTTTTGTATGTTTTATGCAAAAGTGAGTGACATACTCTATGTTGTCTGCTTCTACGTTGTTAAAGGTGCCCTAGATTCAAAAATTTAATTTACCTTGGCATAGTTAAATAATTAGAGTTCAGTACATGTAAATGACATACAGTGAGTCTCAAACTCCATTGTTTCCTCCTTCTTATATAAATCTCATTTGTTTAAAAGACCTCCGAAGAACAGGCGAATCTCAACATAACACCAACTTCTACGTAACATTCGGGATCATTAATATGTATGCCCCCAATATTTGCATATGCCAGCCCATGTTCAAGGCATTAGACAAGGGCAGGAAGTCTGGATCTGTGCACAGCTGAATCATCAGACTAGGTAAGCAAGCAAGAATAATAGCGAAAAATGGCAGATGGAGCAATAATAACTGACATGATCCATGATTACATGATATTTTTAGTCATATTTGTAAATTGTTTTTTTAAATGTTTCATTAGCATGTTGCTAATGTACTGTTAAATGTGGTTAAAGTTACCATCGTTTCTTACTGTATTCACGGAGAAAAGACTGTTATTTTAATTTTTTTAAACACTTGCAGTCTGTATAATTCATAAACACAACTTCATTCTTTATAAATCTCTCCAACAGTGTGTAATCTTAGCTTTAGCCACGGAGCACAGCCTCAAACTCATTCAGAATCAAATGTAAACATCCAAATAACTACCATACTTACACGATTAGACATGCTGCATGACGAACACTTTGTAAAGATCCATTTTGAGGGTTATATTAGCTGTGTGAACTTTGTTTATAGCTGTTTAAGGCAAGCGCGAGCTCTTGGGGCATGGAGCACGAGATTTAAAGGGGCCGCAGCCTAAATCGGCTCATTTATAATGATGCCCCAAAAAATTAATAAAAAAAAAAGCAAAACTATGGGGTATTTTGAGCTGAAACTTCACAGACACATACAGGGACACTTAAGACTTGTATTACATCTTTTAAAAACATGTTCTTCGGCACCTTTAAAACAACAATTACCGTATTATTGACGAAGATTCATATTACACCCCCTCTAGGTTACAATTACTTTGTTATAGGTCTTCATTTTGTATCCAGTGTAAGACACATTGGTCTCATTTAAAATGTAAAAGGATTTTCATTTGTTGAATCATTGAATAAAGTTGAAGTGGAATCAATTGTATGAAGTAATATCTGTACTGTTTCGCTTTTTTCCTCAGATCTGGTCCTCCAATCACTGCTCACATCTTCATCCAAGCCATTCCCAACTGAAAGCTGTTGTAAAGATGGAAGGGGACAATAATGATATCAGAAATTCAGAAGCATGTGGAGTGAAAGATAAAGATACAGAGGAACAAAGAGGTTGGTGTCCATTCTTGATTCTTATTTGAAAAACCTGAATGAAACACATTTTCTGACAGATTAACAGAATTGTAGAGAGTTGTTAAAGATTCATAAAAAAAAAAAAAATGCATAGGACAAATAGAAGATCTAAAAAAACTTATATTTTCATTTCAGATTTAATGAATGTGCAAGAGAAAAGTGAAGAATTGAATGATTTGAAGAAGAAACATCAGATTCAGGACCTTCATGATGCCAAAACTAAAGGAAAAAAAGGACAAAAAATATCTCAAAGAGCAGAAGCCAAAAAGTCTATTACCTGCCCTCTATGTGGAAAGAGCTTCTCATGTAATTCAGTCTTTATTGTTCACACAAGACGTCACACCGGCGAGAAGCCGTTCACATGCCCTCAGTGTGGAAAGAGTTTCATAAATAAAGGAAACCTTAGTAGTCACATGCAAATCCACAATGAGGAGAGGCCGTTCACATGTGACGAGTGTGGAAAGAGTTTCAAATGGCCATACAGCCTCAGAGTTCATAAGCTCATTCACTCTGGAGAAAAGCCATTTGATTGCGATCAGTGCGATAAGAAGTTTCTTAAGGAATCAATTTTAAAGGGCCATATGAAAGTTCACACAAAAGAGAAGCCTTACTTGTGTTCTGATTGTGGTAAGACATTTTCGTGGCTAGGGCGTTTTAAAGACCATCAGAAAATACACACTGGTCTGAAAGATTATTTGTGCTCTGATTGCGGTAAAGCTTTTACTACAGCCACTCAGTTGAAAGTGCACCAAAGGACCCACACTGGAGAAAGACCTTACAAGTGTTCATATTGTGAAAAGAGGTTCAAGCAGATGGGAACCCTGCAAGGACACGAGCGAATTCACACTGGAGAGAAGCCTTATCAGTGCCATCAATGTGGCAAGAGATTCAACTGTTTCAAAACTACACAGATTCACAGTAAGAAGCACTGCCCAAAACTAAATGGTATGTCAGCACAATTATAAAGCTGCTTTTATTATTATTTGGGAGAGGTGTTTTTATATAAATGTGTGAATCGACTGTCTTCAGAAAAGTGTCAGTGGTGATTTTTCTTTTCTTCATACCTCTGAATAAAGTATGTTTAAAAGTGCAGTGCTGCTTTGTGTACAGGGGTAAACTTTTACTCTTTATGATGTTATCAAACACTCTTTAAAATGCTGGGTTAGGGTTATTTTAGCTACGCAGTGCTGGGCTGTATTGACCCTGCTGGGCTATTTTACTATTTACTAGTTGTTACACTGCTAGGTTAAAATTAACTCCACAAAATTACTTTAACACACACAGTTCCTAGAGTAACACACAGGCTACAGTAATAATCAAAAGTTGAACATTAGCAAGAACATCCAGTAATGGGCAGAAATATAGGCTAAATGACTGAAAAGTAGTTCACTAATGTAACTTGGTGCCAACCCATTTAAGCCTTAATCATCAGTTTAACCCTCACAAACTCTCACATCATGTTGTCATAATCACAGACCTGCTTTCAGGTTTCATGATACTTTACAGTTTTTCTTTATAGGTTTATGTACAGACTTGCTTCAGTCAACAACACTATAAAGTTGGGGTTTTAGTTAGTAAACTTCCAGTTGTTGAAGTGAAATTTGGTCAAAAATATTTAATTAAATTAAAATTTAAATTGCTTTTTGTCCATTTTAGACTATTCAGTGCAGCCTAAAAAGTAGGCTACACTTTCCCATAAAACGGAGAGGTCTCTTGAACGCAGTATTTGCATTGGTACATTACTGTATCTCACACTATGATATGAAAAACTGCATAAACACTATGCCAAAATAGATGCAAGGTGGTTTAAGAACGCATTAGGATTTCAGATATTCCTTTAAAAAGTAAGAATTTATCTTTTCGATTTTGTAATCAGCTCAATCGTGGTTTGCTTTTGGCTAAATATTTTATAACTGTAGTGTACATTTGACCTACGTAAAATAAAAAATACAATATTTTGTGTCTTTTTGTTTTCTAAGAGTTAAAAAATGCAGCTGAATTCAGTTAGAATTATCCGTTTGATTCATATTTTATAAACATACTTTTTTTCTTACTATTTGTGACCCTGGACCACAAAACCGGTCATAAGTCACATGGGTATATTTGTAGCAATTAGCCAACAATACATACTATGGGTCAAAAATTACAGATTTTTATTTT